>NC_056606.1:1809403-1822900 GCF_018340385.1 Cyprinus carpio | reverse complement strand
CCCTTTTGACACCTTTTTAACAACCACCGGAAATACTTGTTGATTACTAAGTTTCAGGCCTAGTGCAAACACACAATGTTTGAGAAAGCTAATATTGGTGTAATCTTTGAGGTCTCACCCATAAACTCAAAACATTGTGTTGGGTGACCCCTGGCATAGCTTTACTAAAAGAAAAGTATTATGGAAGTAATTTTCAAACTGTAATTATACGATGGTCTCTCTGACCCCAAATAAACAGATAATGGAATGTTCACATATTAGATATTCTCCTACTTAGTATGGGTGTGTAAATAGTTATGCTTAAATCTTTGGGTGTGCTATTACACACCAACATTTTTTGTCACCGTAGTGAAGCCAAAGGTCCACACTCTTGTAAAGCCTATGGACTAACTTTAAAACACAATCTTTACACGAATCACATGTGTTCAAAACATCCATGTAAGATTAAAAATTAACACAAAATCTTTACGAATATAATATTTACAAAAGTTATGCACCGTTTATTGTAAGATTAAAAAGCTTAATTATGGTTTTATTCCTCTACTTGCCCAGATAGCAGATGACACTGCTCACATTTTTATGTTGGACTGTACGTGCTTTAGGTGAAGACTTCTCTTTGAGAGCCGTCAACATCCAGTGTTTTTGTAGGATTAGTTGAAAATATGAGATTTTAGGGTTGTTTTTTTTTTTTGGGGTTTTTTGTTTAATTTGTTTTCTTTTTTTTTATATTTGATGCTGAATCAACTTTTCCTCTATCTATGATGCTGAATTTTAGTTAGTATTTTCATGTATCTATGATGCTGAATCGCACAAAGTATTGACTATTAAAGTTGGTGGATTGTTTTTTACCATTAAAGCTTGATTTTGTTCAACAACGTTCCACACTCCTAAAACCTGTAAATAAAATTGAACAAAAGTAAATTCTAGAGGTCATCTTGCTAAAAAGTAAATACAGCATGACCCATTTAAACCAAATACAGAAAATTGATCTTGTTTTAAGTTTGTAATGTTTGTAATTTTGATTTTATGTTTTAATGTTTTTAATTGGTACTTTTATATGTGATTACCCTTTTTTTTAGTACATTTTGTTTAATTTTTTTGTTTAATTGTGAAATTTGTTTTGTACCAAATATTTTATAAAAAAAAAAATCGCCCGAGCAAATGCAGCATGAAAGATACTGTTTAAGGCAGTCCTTAAGCATCGAGAGAGTGTTTAGAGAGTGTTTAGATAATATTTTTATTTTATTTTTTTTTTTTGAGATTTTTTTGTGATTTGGCTAATAATATTTTTCTTTTAGGATGTGTATTTCATATTTTTCTTTTAGAACATATTTTTCTGCTATGGCTACGAAACATCGACATGAAAGATGAGTATACCGTTCTGCAGCACAGTTCACAGTTGTTTTATATCTAAGTATTACACTTAAAGGCGTGCATTTCACATGATAGTTGGTATTTTTTTTTGTGTGTTTGGGTGATTTAATTTTGATTGTTAAAGATGATAATTCTTTGTTATTATTTGTTATCTGAGTATTATTCTTGATTTTTTTAGGTATGATGTCGTTGTGTTTCATGTCATAATATTTTTTTTTTCTTTTTATGAAAACATGTGGTAAGCAGTTTTTGGCCTCATCAGGAGAATACCAAAATGTTTTAACATATCTTAAATTTCAATTGTTAGATAAATGATCTAACTATAAACAGTTATATGTGAAACAAACTCAGTCGCATTACCGTGGGTTGTTGTTTATATTAAACCGTGTGTTTAACAGTACTAGTTCTTGAACTCATCAAAGTTCACACTTAAGGCCTGCACAAAATGAAATACATCCCTTCTACTCTCTAAATGCTTGTTACGGATCTTATCGTGAACAATCCAACCCTGCATATGTTCTTGACCTTGTATTGTTTACTCAAAATGAAAATAAACTTCTCTCAGACATCATGCACTTTGTGTACCCTACGTCACTAAACAACAGTTAAGCTAATGAGTTGTTAATATTATGTTTTAAAGAATTAGTTTTTTATATAGATTATTTTTTTTAGTTCTGTTTTTTTGAGCTCAGAGTATTAAGTTATTTTCAACAAAATATTGATAAATATTCATACATTGAAGCGTTATACAGTATATTCACAAATTGAAGCGGTGTAAAGAAACAATAAGTAGGCTAAAACAATACCAATGACATTACAATTTGTCTAACCATAAAATAAATTCTCTGCAGTCTATCGTGTTTTGCTCTAGGATGTAGCTGACTAGAGTTTCAACTATTTCACTGAAATCACAGAATTTCTCATTTTTTGAAAACAGTGACGCGCACAGATCTGTTACAAACGTACACATACAGAGAACTTCAAACTCATCACAACAATCAAACACCACACCCAGAACTTTTCTGAGGATTACACAGATCGACTCTTTGGCGTTGAGACACACAATCGTAACATCAGGCCATGAATTTGTCAGACTTCTGACCGAATCCATTTCATTTTTGAAATTTGTTAAACGTTTGGTATCCTCCGTACAGTCGTTATTCGGATCACACGCATCATCGATAATCATATGCATCAAGTCAATCATCTGGCCTCTAAAATAATCATTAAACATACAGTCTATCGTAGCTCTTAAACGACACTCTTTGCTCGGGGCACACTCGTACACCGTCGGCTTGTGTGCAGCATCTTCAGAACTCAACGGATTCCGTTCTTCCATTTCACAAGTCTTTAGAACTCAACTTCGTGTATGGTATAAACTTTGTCTCCTATTCGATGTTGAAAAATTCGGATAGTTCCAGGAATCTCATGTGATTGAGTCCTTGTAGTACAAACGTCCAGGTCGTCTGCGTTAACGCTCTGAAGCGGGGGCTTTTCCGTCAGATCCTCCACGGTGTTATTCGAAGAAGCGCAGCTCGCGACATGCTCAGGCATACAGGTATGTTGAAGCGGTCTTTGGCTATCCATGTAACAACCAGGTCATATTCCTTCAATCTTTGATCAATGAGATATTGCAGTAGCACATATCCAAGCTGGTATTTCCACTGAGCAGATAGGTTAGCGTCAGAACTACTCTTTTTAAATAGCCCTCCACATCCTGTCACACGGTGGGAGGGGCGTTGTGTGCTTGTGTGTGTGTGTGTGTGTGTGTGTGTGTGTTGTCTTTTCCCACGCATCCCCCTCCCACAATCTTTAAATTGAATCTTTAAACTTTGGAGATGGATAAAAACCTTTTTTTTTTCTTCTTTAACATACGGAATTGTAAGAACGTAATACCATTTTTGATACGTGGCTCTTTAACAATGTTTGATATGTTTTAATATTATGATTGAAAACAATTTTTAAAAAGATGTTTTATGTAAAATGTAACATTTTACAAAACAATGTGTGAAGGTAAAGCCTTGTACTGTATTTTTTTAATGATAGCCTACACATATTTTTAATGTCTTTTTATAATATGTGAATGTGAAAAGTACAACTTTTTAATGTATGTAAAAAACATAAGACTATTTGTGGTTTGTTTGATATAATTTTAATATATCACTGAATTTACACTGAAACGTCTTAAAATGTGTGAACGCTGAAGACATGTATATTCTAACTTTAAACAGCCTTTTTAACGTCTTTAAAAGACTGCAATTGCGAAAGTAAAACTTTTCTTCAAAGGTATGTTACAAATAGAACCATTTGCTTGAAATAATTTTAGCATAATGTTGTTTTAGATGTTTTAATACCAGAACGTGTTTGCATTTCATACTTTTTTACAATTTACAAATACCAATCGCTGTATTTCAATTATATACTTTAACGACTTTAAACGCTATGTGTTTTGTGAAAAGTACAACTTTTAAATGCCTGTAAAAACATAAGACTATTTGTTCGATATAATTTTAATACATCACTGAACTGTAAAAACATAAGACTATTTGTTCGATATAATTTTAATACATCACTGGCTTTTAAGCATTTTTAATATGCTTTTAACTTTCTAATGCGGTGACAATTGCAACTTTTCTTCAGCGATTTATGTTACAGGCTCAGAGCCGGTTATTTTGTGAGAAGTACGCTTTTAAAAAATGGCTAAGCACGTGAAGACTATTTGTTTGGCATGTTTTGGTTTTGAAAGGCTGCGATTTGGCTTTATCTTTGTCCCGTAGCAAAGGCTGAAGCACTGGGTGTTTTTGTGGCCTGTTTTAAGTAAATAACTGGACATGGGGACTGGCATGGCGTTAAGTTTGTGTATTCTGACTTTTAGGCTGTTTTAACATCATTGATGGTGAAACTGGTGATTTACAAAGGCTCAGGCCGACGGGAGGGAACGACGGGAAAATTTCGCGGTCGGGGCAGGCTGGCTGATGAGGAGGAGGAGAGGTGATTGTTTGGGGAAGGGGAAGACCGTGGGGGAAAAATTCCCGCGTTCGGGGAGAGGAGGGAGGTGGACTTTGTGATGAGGGGAGGTAAAGTGTTTGTGAGGATGGGAGACAGTGTGGAAAAAAAATCTAATGGGGCTGCTTCACGTAGTCGCTGGTGTTGGGAAAGAGGGCTGAAGGCGTGGTTCTTTAAGGCTCGGTGTGGTTTTTAAAGTGTGTGGTTTTTAGTATGTTGTGGTGTTTTTTGAGGTTGTGGTTGTGGTTTTTTTTGTGAAAAATATTTTATGTTGTGGCTTTTTCGTATTTAGTGGATTTTTAAATGTATGTAAAAACGTAAGGCTATTTGTTTAATGTTTTAGTTTTAGAAAATGCAATTTAATTTTTTATACATTATCTTAAAGGCTTTAAACACTACGTGTTTTGTGAAAAGTACAACTTTTAAATGCATGTAAAAAACATAGGACATGAGCGTTAAAGACATGTATATTCTAACTTTAAACAGCATTTTTAATGCCTTAACACTATGCAATTGTGAATTTTTAACTTTATTCTATGTAATGTTTATTTTTTATGCAATTGTGAAAGTACAACTTTCTTCAACGGTTATGTTACAAAATAGAGCCAGTTGTTTTGTGAAAAAACGTAAGGCTTTTTTTTTATTTTTTAAAATGGTATTGAAAACTTTTATACGTTATCTTAAAGGCTTTAAACACTACGTGTTTTGTGAAAAGTACAACTTTTAAATTATGTAAAAACGTAAGACTATTTGATTAATATTTTAATACTAGAACCTGTTTGCAATTCATACTTTTTTAAATGTACAATTTTTTTTAAAGTACAACTTTTAAATTATGTAAAAACGTAAGATGTTTTTAATGTGAGTTTTGTGAAGAGCATAACTTTTACATTCTAACAAATCTATGGAAGACGTATAACTTTTTCTAAAATCACCATTGTTTTTAACATTATCTTAAGGAGTTTGTAAAGAGTATAACTTTTTAAAAACACACTGTGTTTTGTTTTAGAAAAATACAGATTAAGAAGGCTTTTACATTCTAACAATGCATGAAACACACTTGTTTAAATAACTACATGTCTTTTATTATACATTCCTAATAAGTATTAATATATATCCTTTTGAATGTTTTTCATCTCAAAAAACATCAGACACCTGGGGGGGATAGTCGACCCCATTGTGGTAAAAACAAAACCTAAGAACCATCCCCCTCTAAGATAAAACAGACCCCCGTAACACCTGGTCCTAACAGATGTTCCTACAGCTGGCTGGAGGGCAGGTGTCCGGTAAAATTCCCATGTTATTAAAAAACATCATAAAACTATAAAATAATCAATCCTTATAAAATAATCCAGCCTTAGGAGCGTGGGAAAGTTTCCCCCACATGCGCAGTACAGAATTTCCCACGCGACAGGTGGGCGGGTTTATGGTTTTATGATTTTGGCGATTAAGGTTCAGCGGTTTATGGTTTTATGATTTTATGATTATTGTTTTATATTGGTTGTAAAATTGTAATTTGTTTGTTTTTGGGACTGTAATATTTCTCTTATAGGGATAATAGTTGGATTACTGTTCCCCCTCATAGTTGCCCAGACCTGGTTTTTACTGATATCATTATCCCTCACTGCCGTAATACTAATGCTTTATAATTCAGCGCTAAAAGTAGAAATTGCCTGGTTTATAGTTAGTGATGTGGCTCTTAAAAGAGCCGTTGGGGTGTGATGCGTGTGCACAGTAGCAACGGGTTTAAGCACGCTCTCCGCGGATGCGGCGTATACCAGCTGGATGTCTTTTGGGCATGATGGGTGACTCTCTTGGCGCGGATGGCTATTGCGGTTGGTGTCCTCGAACAGACCCACCAGATATAAGCCTCGCTGGCCTCCCGTAGGGCCATGACAGCCGAGCTCTGGAAGCGCGGGTCCGGCTCTGAAGTCCTGGGCGATCTCTCTCACCAGCCGCTGGAACGGATCAGCAGCTCGGTGGACTTCTGATAGCGGCGGATAGCGGCGGATCTCCCGCAGAGCCACGGTCCCGGGCCGGTACCGATGGGGTTTCTGGATTTGCCGTGGCGGGCGCCGCGCTTCTTCCTGCGCGCTGCTTTGGTCGCGAGCTGCTTCCTCGGGGCTTTGCCACCGGTGGACTTACGAGCGGTCTGCTTAGTTCTGGCCATCGCTGAGGCTTCTTCTCTCGGTCCTGCTTCTGGAGTAATGCTGCTGTGTGTTACACGCCTGCTTTTATAGCACTGGACCGTCACGAGCTCACGGTGTCGCGATGATGCAGAGGGTTTTGGGTTGGTTGGTGTGTGATGTGATTGGTTGTGATGTGTGACTGGGTGGCTATGGGTTTCGTCTTTTCATTTTTGCGGAGGGTTTCCCGCTCAAGACGCTTCGTCCTGTTGTTTACTACTTAATTAATAATCCGTGTAACAAAGACATCCATAGGTTTTATTCTCATATCGCTGTATTTATTTGTTTTGTTTGTTCTGGTATAATTGTCTGTTTTTGTGGTGGTTGTGCAGATGTCAGAGTCTCAGTTCAGTGTGACATTTCAGTGTGTGTGTGTTTGTTTTTTATAGTATAATTGTCTGTTTTGTGTGTATAAAAGCAGTGAGCCAGATATTCAGACACTCGGATAGTTCAGTAGGGTTTTTGAGTAGAGATTGTGAATAGGAAAAGATAGTTAGTGATTTTGGTTGATGTTTTAATTTCAAATTCATTGTAGTGGCGATGGTTGATGATTATTGTTGATCTATTCATTTTAACCCCTCTATCGGCATGAGTGTTGCCTCAAGGCAGTCTATTTTAATAAAATGATACACTCTTTTATTAGTCAAAACTATCTTAGGGGAGATATTTTTTACAGTGTGTGTTCCAACTGAGCAAACACAGCATCTCTGGCGCTGGTAAACCCCATATGTCCATTATGTGCATCCATACCTGCCTTTTCCTTACCTGTGCCTTACTCTATACCTGCCTTTACCTGTGCCCACTGCCCCCAGGTATCAAACTAACCAACAATAAACACTAAACAAACAAAAGAATATTGCCAAAATATATATTACTAATGTGAGCAAAATCATGATAGTAAACAAATTATCAAAATTACCACTACTGAAAACAAACTAATGTAGCTCCAGCTGTCTTCGGTAATCACCCACACAAAATATGAGTCACTTTCACTGGGTAGTAAAGAAGTATTGTAAAGAACTTTACATTATATATCATTAAATGTTTTAGAAAAAAACTAAACTGTGTATCGCATCATAGCAGGCATACTGGGGTGGATACACACATATTATATTTGTAAGGAAAAGAGTTTGAATTATCTAAATATACTGTATATTCTTTTTTGCATGATTTTGTAATGCCTGAAATAATAATAATTATTGTTTATTTTTTTACATATATTAGGCATACACATTTAAATAGGGTTATACTCTCCCTAAGTTACTAACTTCAGCATAAATCTAGCAATTATTTATACTTTGCTGAGATTTATTGTCATATTAGTAAGGTCACATTACAATTTTGACGTTTAGATTTTTATTAGTAGGTTATTATATGACATCATGAACAAGTAGAATTGCATACATGTCATCCACCCACATATTATGATCTGCACATTTTCTATAAAAAGGTATAAAGCCCTGCAGTTGATGAGGAAGAGGAGTCTCTGTGATGAGGAAGAGGAGGATATAGTGGCAGTGAATCCTGCAGCGAGAGGATGAAGATGATAACTTTATAAGATGGTTTGGTTATTGTACAATAATGCCTGAGAGGAACAGCTGGATATTATATTACTTTTTATTAAATATATATTACATTAACAACTGGATATATGCGTCTAAGTGTCATGTTAAATAAATTAATGTTGCAATATATATATAATCTGTGAAAATGTCAAATGTTTAAATGTATCCCTTGTGGCACACAAACTTCAAAATTAAACAAATTAATGAAAATGTTTAGTTTGACATATTTTCCCTGCATAAAATTGGACACCATGTTATCTCATTAATATCATGTTTCATACGATATAAGATTAATATTAGAAGGGATGGGTCCCTATAGGTTTACACTTCAGAGGTCATTTTTATCCACCATTAATCGAGTACTCGATGTATAGTGATGAACACAGAAAGCTCTCCTCCAGATGGGGTGAGTGGCTCTGAAAAGAGCCGTTGGTCGCCAGCGAGCGCCGGGCGGTTACTTGGCCTTGGCGGGCTTCTCGGTCTTCTTGGGCAGCAGCACGGCCTGGATGTTGGGCAACATGCCGCCCTGAGCGATGGTCACTCCGCCCAGAAGCTTGTTCAGTTCCTCGTCATTGCGCACCGCCAGCTGCAGGTGCCGGGGGATGATGCGGGTCTTCTTGTTGTCCCGAGCGGCGTTTCCAGCCAGCACCAGGATCTCCACGGTCAGATACTCGAGCACAGCCACCAAATACACCGGAGCTCCGGCACCGACGCGCTGGGCGTAGTTGCCTTTGCGGAGGAGCCTGTGGACACGGCCGACGGGGAACTGCAGCCCTGCCCTGGACGGCTTAGTTTTGGCCTTCGCCGCCGCTTTTGCCGCCGGTTTTGCCTCTGCCGCTCATTATAACGATCAGTTTCTACAACCTTCACAGTGCAGAAAACAGAATGATGAGCAGTGCCTCCACACACTGGCTTTAAGCGAGAGAGCCCGGGGTTTATTGGATTGGGGTCTGTGGCTCATTGGCTTAGAGTCTGTGAACATTCCTCAAAGCCCAACCCCATTCCCCAAGGGAATAATTGAGGTACCGCAGACAAGTATTTGACAAAAGACAGAAGAAACTGTAAAACTGGTAGACATTTTTATAATATATAAAACAAGGTAAGATAAAATAAAACGATACAAAACTTAAGTAGAGAAGATCAGATAATTGTATTAAGATTAAGGATGGGCCATAAAAACTTAATTCTACACTGCAGATTTTTTGATAAAATTCGGATGTTTGTGTGAAATTTGAGGATTATGTGGTTTATCATCTCCCAGAACATAAGATGCAATACATTTACAATCTGCAGCTTATTAAACGCAAAACAAGGATCTGGTCAAATATTAAGGACAGTTTTAAAATTCATAAAGAATAGTGGACTTAAGAATAGAATATCAGACATTGAAATCTCTTCATAGCCTTCTCTAGTGCAGGAGGTGGCGCTGTGCACCTCAGAATATATATGGCGAAACCTTCGAAATATTTGTGGGAGAACATTCAAATAGGTAAAAAAAAAAAAGATTTTATATTATTGTTGTGTTTTTTCTTTTTATTTGTTTGTGTTCATTTATGTGGGTATTGAAAAAAAAGATTTTATGTTAGTGTTTTTACTTTTTTTATATTCACATATGTGCGCATTGACCCGATACTGTACAGTATTATGTTGTTTTTTTGTTTTTGTGTTCTTGTTTTTTGTGTTATTTATTGTGTTTAGGTTTCTGTGATCACTGACGAACCGTGATAAGCCTTTTGGACATTTTATGCTTAAAAAACTAACACATTATATAAATACAGAGTTTAGCTCTTTACTCGAGTGAGTGGGTGGCTCTTAAAAGAGCCGTTGGGGGGGAAGGAGAGGTTTATCTCTTCTTGGGAGGTCCTCTTTTGGGCTTGGCGGCCTAAGGCTTTGCCGCCTTCGGTTTCGCCGCCTTGGCCTTCTTCGGGCTCTTGGCTGCTTTCTTAGCGGCCGCGGGCTTCTTCAGTTTCATCGGGCTCTTCTTGGCGGCTAATATGGCGGGCGGGTTTTCTTGGCCTTCTTAGGCGATTTCTTAAGCTGCCTGCGGCTTTCTTCGGCCGCGGGCGCCTTTGGGTTTTTGGCGGGGCGGGTTTCTTGGCTGGCTTTGTATGGGCGGGCGGGTTTTTGGTCATGGCTTCTTCGCTTTAGCAGCCGCGGGCTTCTTGGCGGCGGGCTTCTTCTTGCTCTCGGCTTGCTGCTTGTTGAGCTTGAAGGATCCCGAGGCGGCGGTTCCCTTGACCTGCACCAGGTGCTTTTAGCTCAGGCTCTTTGATGGCTTATCTTGACGCTGAGTTGTTCTTCACCGCGTCGTAGCCGCTGGCAGCGCATCGCTCTTCAGCGGCTGCCGAGGGACACGCCCGCCTCTCTCTTGACTGGCTGGACACCGCTTTGACCGATCAGCTTCGCCGACGCCTGACCTGCTTTCGGCCTCGTGAAGGACTTCTTTCTTGGGGCTTTGGCCGAGGCAGGCCGAGCTTGACTTCTTCTTGGGCGCTTTGGCTGTGTATGTGGTAGGATGATCTGGAGACTTTTAGATGCGATTTTTTCTCTGTGTATTGTCTTCTTTTTGTGTGATTTGGTAGTCTGGAAACTCTCAGATGAGGAACCTGCGTAGACTAACCCGCCCGCTCATTGGCTATTCAGGCCCACGAGCCAGCACGAGCCGCGGACTCTTGTGTTTTCTTCTCTTACATTTGGACCAAAACTGAAGCGAGTAAATAGTTTTTCGCGGTCAAAACAAAGTGAACAGCAAGCAGAGGTTCTGGGCTTTCATTAGAGACTAAAATACGCGAAGAGGAAATGTTTATTTTGACTCTATCAGTCGCAAATCCATAGCGATCAGTCACAAAAAAGCCGAAGCAGTGTAAGTTTTGATGCATCCAAGGCGAGCATCAGCCGCGGGGAAAAGCCGAGTGTAAGTTTGATGTAAAGTTTACACTTTAATGAAACCAGCATCAGTGAGGGTCGTGAGGAGGCTTTGGTACAGATGTTGTTTTGGGCGCTTGGAGCTTAGGAGCATAATAAAGTGTTTGTGGTGTTTGTATCATCTCTGGCCCTGTAATTATCTTCATCATAATCATAAATATATAGGAGGCTTTGGTACAGTTTTTGTTTTGGACCGATGAACGTATGTACATCATATATAAATAAAATTGTAAATCCTCATTTGTTTCTCAGGTTTCGGCTTGTGAATGATGATTGTGTCAAAGCTTTGAATGAGTTTTTCATTTAAAGCAAGTCACTTAAAACCAACTTATTTTTCTCTCTATTTCTTATTTTCTTTTCTTTTTTTGTTCTTGTTTTTTTTTTTATGGTGTTTGTTGCTTTGTTTTTTTTTTATTTTTTTTTTTTGTATTTGCTTTATATTTTCTTCGTAAGTCTCTTTGGTTGCAATAATCTGCTAAATTAATGAATGTAAATAATAAACACATGATGTTACTCATCATATTTAATGTTTGATATTTATGTTTAGTGGTTTGGTGTTTTTGCACAGACGTTGGTGTTTTTTTATGATATATATCATTAGTTTTTTTTGTGATAGTCTTTTTTTGTGTTTTTGTTGACATTTTCAGTTAGTATTCATATGGATCATAATTTTATTTGGTGTTTTATTTTTTAGTTATAAATAATATTTTTGGTGAGGATATTTTGTGCTTTACATGTGAAACATACACAATCTCTCCTCGGAACCAACTGAGAAACTTCTCGATCTAAAACAACAAACTTTATGGATTTGCTTAAATGTATATAATTTTTCTATATGAGTAAACAATGATTTATGAGTTATTTTATCCATAAACCAACAGTATGAGTGTTTTTTTAAGTGTTTGTTATTTTTGTATTTGGGTTTTGATTGATTCAGTGACACAAGGTTTTAAGGATCTAAACAATTATTGTTTTATTTTGTCTTAATAATGCAAAAATCACCCAATTACTGAAGCCTATGTTGACTAGATGCACTTTTCAGAAACTGTCCCTATAAACTTTGCTAAGCCAGTCAGATTTATAGTTTATTAAAAAACAAAACTGACATTTATTTTCTATGACCTTCATTGTGTGTCAAAAAGGAGCAAAAAGGCCGACATGTTATATTATATAAAAGTGTTAGGTCAATATAAGCTTGACAGTTTAAAATGATTAAATTATAGCTAATAATGAAAAGCAAAGGCACAATATAAGTAAACAGAGGAAGAAAGTCCTGAAAACACATATTCCTGTAATGTTTGTTCCTGTAGAGCCTGAATCTACAGTTACAGTTTCTAAACTTCATGATGCATGAAAGAGCATAATTTAATAATGTAAATGTGTGATTTGTACAGTTTTATCCGTGTCATTAAACAGATTGTGCTGAATTCTTGAAAAGGCTGGATGTTGATGTGAAACACTCGCTGGAAGCAGGAATATAAATACACAGAATATATAATCTCAGGAGGAATAATGTGAAAGATGGAGGACGAGAACAACAAAGGAGAGAGAAGGTCAGAAACAGAAAACACAGCAATAGAAAGAGAAAAAAGGCCAACATGTTAAATTACTTTTATTCATATTTAATTGTACAGAGAACACTATAAAAAAATTGATTTTGTTAATATTTAATTGTGTTGAGTTAATTTTATTAATATGATTACACTGGATGCAGTTCATCAGAATGTGTTTGCAGGCGCTTGTGAGTTTATAAGATATAAGGATTGATGAAGGAGAGACTAATGACCAAATCCACCCGTGACACTGTAAAAAAGCAATCAAGGATCTTGTCATTAAAAAAAAAAAATTGTGGTGATAATTAAATATAGGCTATTGTGTATATTTTATTTAGACAATTGTGGTTCAGTGTTGAAGGAAAAAGACATTTCACTAATAAAAGCAAGAGATACATTTTCCGAATGTGTTTTACGGACACACAGCTTTTGAATTGAGGGACTGTGTTTTTGAGTAAAGGGTGTTAGTGTTTAATGTTCTGTATGTTTGACTTCTGAACGAGTTTTGATCGCTGCTATTGTGCAGAAGAGTAGGGTTTATGATTAGGTGAATAACTGCATGTATTGATATTTTGAAGCATGTTGCTTTGTTCATGGAGAAATAACTTTGCTAATCATAGAGAAGTTGCAATATCAGTCTTTTTAATTATAAAGTCAAATATGAACAGGTCATTTCCATTCACTCGTTCACACAATTTTGAGAATCACCTTAACCCTCATGTGGTGTTTACAAAACAAAAGTTTCAAAACAAAATTCCTGGTGAAACATTCGAGTAGACTAGTGTGATCAACAGTAGCCATTTTTTTCATTTTTTTTTTTTCATATTTCCAAATTTATTTATAAATTATTATTTTTTTACTCAAAAAATGAGATGCCTACTCTCAGAC
>NC_056606.1:1805041-1808637 GCF_018340385.1 Cyprinus carpio | reverse complement strand
CACGGTGTGTGTGTGTGTGTGTGTGTGTGCTAATAAAGCTTTTTCTCTGAATAAACCGCTAATTTCCCTTTCCTCAATAAATGCATGTGATGGTAATAATAGTGTAGTCCATAGGATAACAATGACATGAATATACAACATAATAGCATATCATATGAATATATAAAAATAATAATTATATGTAAATAAAAATATATATATTTATAATTCTGGGGTTTAAATTTATGATGACCCAGGGTGACCAATAGTAACAGATCTGCCAACCAATCACAAGTGAGTTCTCTTGTTTAACTGCAGTGGTTTCAGCCAATACTGAGCGAGGAAACTCAAGGCGCTGCTATATGTTAATTAGAGCCATTAGCGTTCACATGCTGTAAATTGTCGTTAATAGTCGAAAATTAGAGTTGTTTAACTGCAGTGGTTTCAGCCAAACATGCAGTGACAGCTCAGTAACGTAAACCGTAATCGAGTCTTAATTCGAGTAAGATTGGAAAATAATTTATTTGTCTTGAAGTGAGATCCGTCATATCACACACTCTTCATATCACACACTCTTCATATCACACACTCTTTATCTCTGTAGTCTATATTCCCCCAATATAATTTATTTTTTTTGTATTTAGTTTATTAGATACATCTCAGGTGCTTAGGAGCTTTACATAATTTTCTGAGGTCAGGAGGGGCTGATAATTGTATTCGGAGACAGAAAAGGACAGTGAAGTGGACTACATTACAGGCCGAAAACTGGACTACACACACACACACACACACACACATAATCTGCGGATGGAGACTGGGAGGGGCCAGAACAGGCCGAGGAGCTTGAACTACCACACACACACACACATCTACTGGATCTCTTGCTGATAACAGGCCGAGGACACATACACACACACACACACACTCATCTGCGGATAACAGGCCGAGAACTGGACTACACACACACACACACACACACACTCATCTGTGGATAACAGGCCGAGAACTGGACTACACACACACACACACACAAGGCCGATGGACTGGCAGTTAACAGGCCGCCAGAGACACACACACACACACACTCATCTGTGATGGGTCACGAACCGGACTACACACTCACTCATCTGCGGATAACAGGCCGAGAACTGGACTATACACACACACACCAGCAGCACGAACCGCATTAGCCATTCGCGGGTTTGTTTTTTCGTTAGTTGTTTGTTTTTTAGGTTGATCAGGGTTTTTGTGAATTATGCTGGGTCTGGTGATTATTAGTTATTTGTTTCTTTTCCTCTTATTTTGGAATTTATATTAAAATGCACTATTCAAACTTAAATGGTTGTAATTGATTTGGATTATTTGGATACGAGTTTTTTTTGATGTTTTTATGTTAAAATGTTCTGTTGAAAGTTATTTGGAAGTGTTGTCGATTTAATAAATTAATTTATTAAATTGTTATATGAAAAAGTTATGGAAGTTTAAACTTACAATAAATCAAATATACTATACTTAATATTTTTTCTTTTTAATAAAATATGTATTTTACAAAATATGTTTTACTCTAAAATTACTATAAAATCAAAGCTATATATCTAACCAAGTTGTGTTCCAAATTTGAAGTTGATATCTCAAAAATTGTAGTTCCCATGAAAGTTTGTTTAGGCGTAATACCCCAAAAAAGCCACCGGGTGCCATACATTCCATTGAATTTAACTGTATGCATTCTGCCATAACAAATTAATACATTTCTGTCCAAATATCACTTCTGTCACAAAATATGGAACCTTGAGAAATTGTACCTTTCTGATGATATTTTGTTTTTTTGTTATTATTAGAAGTTGTTGAAAATATGATGACGACGCAAAAGGGGAGGAGCCTGATAAAATAATTTAGAGTACCGTTTCTATGGTATGTAACGCATGATCACTTTTAAAAAGGTTTTTTCAGGGTGAATTCTGAGTCTCGTAAGCTTCTCAAATGATTCCTACCTTATGATAACTACTAAAAATATGTGTGATGTAAAAAAAAAAGTAAATGTAAAAAGATAATATTGGTGCAAAAAAAAGGCAATAAAAAAGATAATATTATGTTTTATAGGATAATATATATATACACTATGCTTTTTAGAGGATAATATTATTTTAATTTTTTTTATTGTTGTTTTATACTTTTTTCTTTGTTTCCAATTCTATGTTTTGTTATAAACTTTTAGCATGAAAACCAAATTTTTATTTTTATTTATTTTTAGTATGTGAGTCGAATTTTTGTTTCATTAGTAGTATGTGCTTTGTGTTTTTGTTTTTTTGGTGTTAACTCTTGTATTATGTAGATTTTTTGAGTTGCCTTCCAACGCTTTGTCATGATTAATTCGATTTAATAGTAAAATGTGATAGTCAAGACAAACTTTAAGCTGGGCTTGAGAAAGCCCGGAACAGAAAGTTTTGAAAAGTTTGGAAAGTTTGAAAAGTTTAAAAGTTTGAAAGCCTGAAAGTTTGAAAAGCTCTGAAGTTTCTCAAGCGAAGTTTGAAAAGTTTGAAAAAGTTTTAAGAAAAGTTTAATATCAGTACGATTAGCGTGCTTACATGTCATTGTAGCATGATTACCGAGTGACCAAGATGTCACTCGTAAGATGCATTTCTGAAGATGATTAGCGAAGTGATCAAAGATGTCGCTAGCATGTTTCTAGCATGATTAGCAAGTGACTAGCATGTCACTAGCATGGCTTAGCATTTATTCACAGTGACCAGCACACTGCCCGCTAGCATGTTTCAAAGATGATTAGTGACTACAAGATGTCGCTAGAGCATAAAGATGATTGCCAGCGACTAGCATGTTTCTAGCATGATTACCGTGAGGACAAGATAAAGTTTTCAAGATGATTAGCCATACTAGCATGACTGCAAGTGTGTCACTAGCAAGATGACAAATAGTTACTAAAGATGTCAGCTAGCATGTTTCTGAAGTACGATTACCGAGTGGACTAGCATGTCGCTAGCATGTTTTCTAAAGATGATTACAGATTGACTAGCATGTTGCTCATGAAGATAGCTACAATGAGTGACAAGCTTAGTGACTAGCATGTTTTGAAGATGATTGGGCTTAGTGATTCAAAGATGTCGCTAAGCGTAGCTTTAAGATGACAATTAGTGACTTCAAAGATCGCCAAGATACTTCAGGCATGATTAAGAGACAATAGCATGTCGCCAAGATGTTTCTGCACATGATTGGCCGTAGGTGATCTCAAAGATGTCACAAGATGTTTCTAAAGATGATTGCTAAAGTGATCAAAGATGTCACTAGCATGATTGCTAGTTACTGCAAAGATGTCAAGCAAGATGTTTCTCAAAGATGATTAAATATGATTAGCATGTCAGCAAGATGTTCTCAAAGATAGCGACCAAAGATGTGACCTCAAGATAGTTTTTATCATTGATTACCGAAAGTGATCAAAGATGTCGCTAAGATGTTTCTGCATGATTAAGCAGCGATTGAAGATAAATGCCAAGATAAAGCTTCTTTAAAGATGATTTCAGCAGCGACCGCGATGTTTTTAGCATGATTAGTGATTGACTGAAGCATGTCGCCAGCATGTTAGCAATACGTAACCGAAACCA
>NC_056606.1:1803579-1803708 GCF_018340385.1 Cyprinus carpio | reverse complement strand
CTGTGTGATAACTTGAGAAATATGTTGTCAATATTATTAAAATAAGAAAAAAGTAATGGTACTAACAGGAGATAACAGTTTTGCATAAATACTATAATGGGCTTTATTAAAGTTTATGAAAATAGGATG
>NC_056606.1:1776955-1803209 GCF_018340385.1 Cyprinus carpio | reverse complement strand
CATCCCATATTCAAACTGATTGTATTTAATGAATATATGTTTTACCTGAAGAATAAAAAAACTGTACCATACACTTGAACAAATATGAGCTACGTTTATTGTTTCATTATTATGTATTATAACTATAACAAATGCCCGCGGAGAGAGCCAACGGCCTGGTGATATTTCATTTTACAGCGCCACAATTTGTTTAAAAATGTGTTTAGTTTGAATATATAGATCTAGGTAAACTGAGAGCGACTTTTATTTTGAAATCGCGATGCATAGCGATATGTTGTTGTCCTGTGTTTGCATAGATGATTTACGTTACAAATCTAGTGAGATAACGCCACACACACACACACACACACACACCTCAGATAATTATTAAGCAACCCCACAGTATATGCAGAGGAAGAGTTTGTGGACCGAGCTGCTGAGATGGAGACGCGCTCCTCGCTTGTAAATGATGCAACACAAAGTGCGTCAAAATTTACGTGCGTTTCCAAATGAAACCCAAACAAACAGCACATACAATAGAAGACCAAACAGTGTAATGCAAGCAAAGGATAGAATGTATTACCACAAGCTCAACTTAATACCGATATCGCGAGACTGCTTTTCACCTGAATGAGTAATATCGCGAGATCTCGTGCGCTCCCAAAAGCCAGATGAAATGGCTATTTAACACGCACTGCATTGTTCATTTTGCATAAAAAACAGTTTTTATCGAAACCAAAAATGAACAATAGTTTCATATATATTGCCTTTTAAAAATTCTAGTATTTTTCATGGACCTTTAATATGGCAGTTTTCAGGGTTTTTTAAATTTCAAAAACTCAAATTTTTAGAACTAAATTGAAATACTATTTCCCAGAATCAAAAAGACCAATTTTTAGCTAAACTGCTTATATTTTCAGTGAATTGTAAAGCTTTCAGTAAAGCTTTACCACACAGTAACATACTGTCATACATTTTTGCTTTATTACTGATTATCATTTATCATAAATGTTAGATTATTTTATGCTCTCTGCCAGTGTTTTTTAACAATAAATAAATAGTTTTAACACAAAATCTTTTAGAGAAAGTAGTATTGATTGCCAGCCACAGCTTTGTAAAGGGGTCAAACCTGCAGTGGATCTTCTGAGCTCCATGACGGAGGAACTTTCTGTACTCCAGACACTTACCAGTGTTACAGTGGTGGACTGTTCATTGATAATAAACAACACAGAAGAGAAGTGAACCGTTCAGGTGGGATGGGGTTCATTTGTCAGACAAGAGAAATTAATTAAAAAATAATAATTTAAAAAAAAAAACCTTTCAAGTACTGTCAGACAACTATGTATGCTATGTAGATCTACAAAATGTGTTTGTAATTTTTTTCTCTGTCAGGTGCATATATGGTTAGTGAAATGTGCATTAACTGTTGATTTTGCACTCGTAACATATGAAGAAATTACTGTCACTGCAGCCAAGTTTTATCAACAATATTCAAATACTGAGGCTGACATTTTAAGTCTTTCTAATGATACTCATCCGGATCAAGTAAGAGTGTGATCTTAGCAGGTTTAGAGGTTAAACAAAGTTTGCTTATTAGATAATTTGCTGAATTATGATAAAATTTGCTGAATTATGATTAAAACAAATATTTACACACAAAGTGGTCTTCATGTATAGAATACACAACCTTATTTAAAAGTAAGTTGTTACCATCTTACTGTACCATCTGTGAATATACAATTCAATAAAGACAAACATGCTGGATTTGCCAATTCACCTAAAATGTTTATTAAGATTAAGAAAAGCACCTGCTGTGCCAAATATCGCCTCACCAATCCCGAGCCCAGCCACAGCTAGATCCTATAGCTTTTATTTCACTACCAGTAAATATTCTTTGTCAATAAATTAAAATCAATTATTTCTGGACACCAAAAGCTTATTTTTTTTGCAATCCTTAGTCCTGACATTAAATATTTTAATGAAAAATATGTAAACAGTTAAAATATGTAGAGACATATTGTGGCCTTGATTTAAAAAAAAAGTATAAAATCGTTTTTGGAACCAGCATACCTCGAGTAAGCAAGGTTTGGGTTAATCAACTTTAGTGTATGTGTGACAGTAAGTTAACCTTGCTTTCTGGAATAGCCCCTGGACCTTCTGTGAAGTTCACAAGAACACATTTTTAATGTGCCATTGAAGAAGATTCAATAAAGACAATAACACTTGATGTACCAATTCAACCAAAATGTTTATTAAAAGATTTAGAAAACGCCTGTTGTGCCAAATCCCACCCTATAATGTTGTACTAGCTCACGTATAAATATTATTTTAACTTTATAATAAAATGATCTAATATCTGCAATAACAAGATTATAAAAATAAAAAAACATAAATACCTTACTGTTGCAATAACTTGTTTTACACAATACTATTTTTTGTTTTAATTTCTTCACTTTCACATACTTTACTGTTGCAATAATAAAATTGTACTACGAGAAAATTATATATCTTAACTTGTTTTACACAATACTAATTTTTGTTTGAAATCCTTCAAGTTTCTATTTTGGCAGAATACTGGTGAAAGTGTTTGAATTATTGTATAAATAAAGTGAACTTTGTGCATGTTGCATTCAAAGCCATTGTAAAATACTCAATTACTGTCCATGATTCCGTCTATTACTGCGCAAGTATTTATAAAAGGCATAAGCCCATAAGCCCTGTTATTTCAGAAAACCAGAGGGGCTTTTTAACAACACCCCTTAGCAGTTCTGAAAGCACTGTAAATCATGGCATCACAGGGCTTACTGCTTTATTGTAAGTGACTAAGTCATAACATGATTTCACTTTTATTTCAAATTAATTGTGGAGCCTTGTTTCTATGATTTAATTAATAAAAAAATATATTCATCGACTCATAAACTATTGTTTTGGAAACCCTGGTCGGCAGGGACCCGAGAGGCACAAAGGATTTGACACAACACCCCCAGTGAGCAAGCCAGTGGCGACAGTGGCAAGGAAAAAACTCTTAAAGAGATAAAAAACCTTGAGAGGAACCAGACTCATCAGGGGGATCCCATCCTCCTCTGGCATGGCGTACACATTATAATAACATTCTTATTTAAGCTAATATATGAAATATTAAATTGAGACCAATTATTTACTATGATAATAAGATAATTTATAAATATATTAAAATTAATTAATTGATCATTGATTGATTAATAAAATTATTCAATGCAATCAGGGGTATGATGAAGCATCTCCCGCCATCTAGCCGCTGGATCTGACATGGCAAACAGGCTCGACACCCTGAGGTAGAGAAGGTAAAACAGATATGATCATGTTAGTGAATTGAATTGTTTTCATTCTGCAAGACTTATAGAGCATAAACTTTCAGGTCAGATGTATGTCTTGCAAGAGACATTTCTGCTCCCTCACTTCTGAGAGCCATCATACACTTTAAAATCTAAGCTTTCACATCAAAGCACATGCCTCTGAACAAACACATTGTATGATAAAATGCACTGAAACACTAGACCTTACCAGTATTATTGACAAACTTTACCTCAGTGTGCTTCTTCCGTTGCTTTTTTAGTCTTCAGCATTGTCCTCAACTCCAAACACATCTGGTCCCGTCCTCTGGCAATGAAATTAATAAATGAATAAGGGGATCACTACATACACATTTACTAATAAACTAAAAAAATAATAAAAAAGTAAACTCAAACTTACTGAAAGAAATTAGCACATAAGCTGGTATCCAGCTCATCACCATCAGTGTTGTAGCACACTTGATCTTCTCAGACTTGCCGGTTCCTGAAAAACATCAAAATCAAAATTAGATTACAAGATTCCTTTAAATGTGGTTATCATGTGCAGAAGTACAGTGACTGAAGTGACATCTTTTAACACTTAGCTTTAGATGGTATATTGCACACTCAAATCAAGTGTTGGAGAGGACTGCTATTGTCTCCAAAATCTTCCTGCAACTTTACAGAAGAGCACATATCAATATTAGAATAGCAGAGGACTGCAAATAATACATCCAGTACACATTGTACAGACTGAACACAAAATAATTTAAAATAAATGTTATGTTAAGATCAAATACATCACAACAGTCTCTTACTACTTCTCACTTTACCTTACTGTCTTTTATGACTTACTGCTGCTTTTGCTCTCACTGTCTGTGTCCTCCCTGGAGCTGCCACACTAATCCTCACTGCATCCTGTATGCTGCTGCTGCTGCCTTCCTAGTGTCCTCCCTGGAGATGCCACACTACTCCTTCGTCCTTCCTGCTGCACTCTCTAGAGAGCTCAATGGCAGAACACCTTTATATGACCACAGACACCACAATCTAACCGCAACACGACCGTACGCGCCAACCTGTTGGCCAAGGCTGTCAGCGCCTCCACTGTCGTCATTAATCCAGGTTCAGTGGCCCTCGGTTCCATATGACACAACACCAAAACACATCCATACCAGCCAACCCGGGGACTAAGGCTGCTCTAGCCCCACTGTCGTCGTTAATGCAGGTTCAGTGGCCCCAGGTTCTGTATGGTACAACACCAAAACACATCCATACCAGCCAACCCGGGGACTAAGGCTCCTCTAGCCCCCACTGTCCGTTAATGCAGGTTCACCCGTATGGACTAAGGACTAAGGCTCCTCTAGCCCCACTGTCGTCGTTAATGCAGGTTCAGTGGCCCCAGGTTCTGTATGGTACAACACCAAAACACATCCATACCAGCCAACCCGGGGACTAAGGCTCCTCTAGCCCCACTGTCGTCGTTAATGCAGGTTCAGTGGCCCCAGGTTCTGTATGGTACAACACCAAAACACATCCATACCAGCCAACCCGGGGACTAAGGCTCCTCTAGCCCCACTGTCGTCGTTAATGCAGGTTCAGTGGCCCCAGGTTCTGTATGGTACAACACCAAAACACATCCATACCAGCCAACCCGGGGACTAAGGCTCCTCTAGCCCCACTGTCGTCGTTAATGCAGGTTCAGTGGCCCCAGGTTCAGCATGGTACAACATCAAAACACCCATACCAGCCAAATCTCCTACGTAAAACGCAATACACAGTACACAGGATTGTGGTAACTGTGGTAGCTCTGTAACACACCCGATTGATGGCAGAGGTCCGGATTTGAAATGTAGATGTGGTCAAGTAGTGTGTGTTTTTCCGTTGTCGCTGTTGTAATCAGTTGCGTGTATCCTCGAGCTTGAAACAACTCCAAAATAGGTTTTTTTCCAGGGTGTAGGAGGTCCTCATTGAAGTCTCCACAGATGATGACGAGATCGTTGTGTGCGAGGTCCAGATAATCCAGCATACTCTTCAGGTTGGTCAAGAAATCTCCAATATTATATTGTGGTGGCCTATACACAGCTACGACTGCTGCTTTTATTGGGGAATCTAATTTGATTACAACAAACTCCAGATCAGTCACATTTTGTATATATTGCCTGGGCTGAGCTGGAATGTGCTCCTTGCAATATATTGCGACTCCACCTCCATTTTTGTTTCCAAGTTCTTGATGTGTTGAGTAGGAGACATGCCTGTTGCGTGTGAACAAGTTGTATCCTTTCAACTGGAGATCTGAAGTACACGATCCGGTCAGGTGCGTTTCCGTTAGACACAGAACATCGGCGAGTTGTAGCTCATGATGGCATCTGATATCCTCCATGTGAGATGCCAGTCCTTCCGTGTTGTGATGAATGATGGTGAGTGACTGTTCCTGCCTATTTTCCTTCACGTGCTGCAGAAGTGGCGTGATATCTTCGACTCTTGCTCTTCTCATGCTTTGCAAAGAGGCTGTGATTTCTGGATCAGCATATATTTTCTTGTCGTCGAAATCCGTAATGTGTAATCCTTGTAGAGAAGTCGTTCTGCTGAGGGCAACGTAGGCCATTCCCGGCTCAATCTTCTTCAATGACACTACTGCAGAGTGCATTGTCATGCCTTGAACTTTGTGGGCTGTGCAGGCGTAAGCTAGCTTGATGGGAAATTGTCGACGTACGGCTCCTTTCCTCAGACTTTCTTCAGATCTCTCAATGTAAACCAAGACGTCTTCTTCACCTCGTACCTTTTTGCGATGTTTCTGACCGGCGTTTGGATTGTCGAGTTGAAGTCCTAGCATTTGTACTGTGGCGATTCCATCTTTTGTTTTGGTGACGATGTTTGCAATCGTGCCAAAACATCCATTGACAATTCCGTCTTCTACATCCAGATTCCTGGTTACCATCACACGAACTCCCACTGCAACTTGCATTGTGTCAAGCAAGTCGTCCTTTTTTCCAGTGGCAGGTTTGTTTAGTCTCTTCATCCTTCCTGTTTTTGGGTCCTTCCTGTAATCTTCGGCATCAATTGTTATGATGTCAGTGAAAAGGGCCTGTACAGTCTCGGTATTGTACTTGTTAACTTCTTTGTTAGTGGCGAATATATGCAGAGCATCACGCGGGCAGTCTTCTGGTTGCTTCACAGCCTGGAATAACAAAGCTCTATCATCTTCCCTGAGAGCTTCAGTCTTCTGCTTCACTCGTAGTCGGTTCAGCAGTTCAGCGAAAGCGAGGTCTTCTTTCTGGCGCATGATCTCTGTGAGAGTGATGATTTGAAAATGGTCCTTCCAGAAGTCCAGCACATCCTCTTCATACACGCAGAGTGGTTTGGCTTTACCAAGCGGTGGCAGTTGATAATAATCCCCTACGACGAGGCAAGATATTCCTCCAAAAGGTTTCTTGCTGCCTTTGATCTGCTGAAATCTCCAGTTTACGTAAGTAAACAGGTCCTTTGAAACCATGGATATTTCGTCGATGATAAGAATCTCCACGTCACGTAATCCTGCTCTTACTTCATCTAGGGCGTTCCCAAGTCCCTGATAAGGTGGCTTAAGACTCCTTGGCAGTTTTAAAAGGGAATGCAGCGTTTTACCAGAGATGTTGAATGCTGCCGTTCCAGTAAACGCAGACAACAGCACCGTAGGCACGGAGAGATCCCCTTCTTCCCGGAGTCGAGGAAGTTGTCGCAGAATCTTGGTTGCTTCCGAGTGTATGCACTTGATGACGTGTGATTTCCCACAGCCAGCACCGCCTGACAAAAAGTAAAAAAACTGCTCTGGATTGTGACCCCACACACGCTTCTGACACCACTGGCGGACAGTGTAAAAAATTGCTGCCTGCGTCTCATTTAGACTCCTAAACATCTTCCTCAGGAATTCATTAGTCATCTGTGGTGCCTCTATCTGTGGTACGACTCCGTCTCCATCTTCACGAAGAATCTGGTATTCCGGAACATCATCCTGTTCGTCTTCTTCTGGATCGACATCTTGTTGTTCTGCAACACACTCCATGCGATCAACGTCGATTTCAGGTGCAAAAGCAGACCAAGCATTCTCAGATGGTCCTTCCCGCTGCAGCTGTTCAAATGCTTCGTCCACTTTTTTGCTGTGTTTTTCAAACTTCTGCTGTTGTGCTTTAACTATGCCACAGACAGGCATTAGGAGACCAGGGTGTTCCGGGAGTTCCACAAATGCATTTTTGTAAAACTCCTGATACGTTGGATACTGTTGAGGTTTCAGCTGTTCGTTGAAACGATGTGGCACGTAAAGTTTTACCAATGTTCCGCAAAACTTCTCCGGTTGCTTCTCCTCCGAAAACCGAGCATACCTGATTATTGCAGCCTTACCAACAGTTCTCTTCTGAATGAATCCCATATCGTTGAGGAGTGGGAGTACATTCTTTCCTTTAGTTTGCCGACCATACACAACACGGTAATTCGACACAAAGTCTGCAAGGCACATCTTTTCAAACTCCGGTGTTTGAGGCCTTGCTCTGTATTTATCTATCATACCTGACATCCAGACATCCTCTGAATCAGGATCTTTGCTGTGTAGGACACTACGGGGCAAACTCATCTTCAGGGCATCATCATCCGTGGGTATAAACACAACACTTCTTGAACACTTCTTCATTGGTAAGCTGCATGTTCGTGCCACAGACTCCTGAGCACTCACTTGCCTGTGTTTGGAGTAGGCCTGCATTATCTGCTTCATTTCGTCCTCTTCTTTTATGTTGGTTTCACGAACACCCTTGATCACGGTCTTCAGGAAATCATTCATTTCGTGTTCTGGCTTTGAAATGTAGGACAACATATACATGATGCAGCTGAAAGAGTCAAGAACGAACTGTATGTCCATGTTGGCGTTCCATGCCCTCAGCAAATCTGGGTTGTATCCATTCACCCAAGCCTCCTTTGGATCACGCTTCAGCAAAATCACGTTTGAAGTGGAAAGTGCCTCGGTGTATTTACAGTAATCATCCATGGACAGATTACATTTGGTCAGCAAATCTGACAAGTTGTCAAAGGAGGCCTGGGGATCGTTTAGCAAATCCCACAATGGCTTGAGTTTAGTCCTGGCTTCGTTCATTGCTTTTCGAACAGCATCCTGTCTTGCCGTCTTTTTCTCTGGGTGGTTTTGGTCTTCGTTTTGATCTTCCTCAGGACGTTGCGGTCGTGGACGGGTGATGGTGGTGCTTGACATGGGTAGTTTAGGGAACCCATATCTACACAACACATTTCCTTTCTTGCAAGATTTGGAGTGCTTCCTGCTGTGAAGCTGAACTTCGGTGACAATTTTATGAAGCTCGGGATCGGTGGTAGGGTCCGGCAACTGGCAGGTTATGTAACGGTCAATAAAGTCACACACTACTTGGTCAGACTGATTTTCGAATTCAGGTGCCCCCTTTACCCAGGCCAGCAGATGAATGTGTGGGCTTCCTCTGGCTTGAAACTCGACGCGATAAAAGTAATCCTCGACTTCGCCGATGGGTTGAGCAGGTGACAAAAGTAGATGAGTCATTAACGCATCCACTCGTTTCTCAAACATCCGCATGACGGTGACGGGGTTACTTCGAAGGATTTCACATTTCGTCGTCCAGTCAAGCTCTGAAAAGACAACCTCTTCACCTTGCTGAGCCTTGATTGCCGTTATCACTTCTGGCCATCGCATTTCGGCTGCACTGAATGTGCAAAAAAAGGTAGGATTCCCTAACTGCCTGATCATGGCCTGTAGATCTCTCAACGTTTTCTCCCAGTAAGATGGAGTGCCTCTCAAGGGTTGCATAAACCTTGTGGCGTCACGGCTGTGGACCAGTCTTTCGACCTCAAGATCATCCTGAAGAAGCTTGTTGGAGATTCTACGTCCATCTTTTGTAACAGGTTTGCCTTTTCGCATCTGGATAGACATGCTATTTCTAGCCATGTGCGTTTCAGTGACAAACTGTGCAAAGAAGAGATAACTCTGGTCTTTGGCAAAACGAGTATCCACGCAGAACAGTCTAGCATTGAAGTACATGCTTGGTGATAATGCAACTTGTCGTGCCTCATCAACTGTGTTCTGTCCAGTGGGAAACTGTACGGGGAAGGCCATGGCTTCCAATTTGGGAACCTTGAAAAATCCGACTGGTCTTTTCCCTTGGGCAGGTGCAATGCTGAAGATTCCCTCACCGTATGACAGCAAGTCCTGTCCAATGTCAAGTGGCTGCATGCATGTGTCCAGAGTGAGGCCAGGCCTGAGTTCATCCTTTTCTTCTGTGCTGACATTCTGGTCATCCTGTTCAGAGACAACAACTTCCTGTTTCTCCTCTGTGTCATCCAGCTCATCATCAGGGAGAAATTCAAATGTGGTAGCGTCGCTAATCAAGATGTCCCTGTACTCTGAATGCATCGCTTTCAGTTTTGCTAAAGCTGCTAGCACATTGTGCATATTCACTGTATGGAAGTGTTGGTATCCTCTGAACTTGATGTGTCTTTTCAGCTTCACCTGTAGTAGCTGGGACTCACTGTTAGGCCTTGGCAGACAGTTGACTGTTTTCTCCACCTCAGAGGGTACACACACAACAGCACCATACACTGATCTTTGCTGTCCTTTGGGCAATGCAACTATTTTTGCAAAAGGAACAATTTTGGCGATAAGCTGTCGTTCAAGTACGTTCAGTTCAAGCAGTTCTGCAGGGATGGGAGGCAATTCAAGTCTGTTTGCCGCTGCGATAGAAGGCATGGATCCTCTCTTCAGATGACTGTCACAAGTGTGGCAGATCCACTCCTGTCTTCGCTCTTCTGGAACTGCACAAGAAACTGAGCAGGCAGTGTCACAAGCATGAACATATTTCCCGGTTAAGCAAGACGCTGTAATATGAACATTTTTGACATATTGTGTTCTATTACACATCTTGACTTGATTTGGAAAAAGCGCCCTGTGACAGACTGTGCAGATGTAAGTTGGACCATTCAGAATTTGACACCGAAATGCAGATATGGCCTTTTGCATCAAGCCGTTGGACACAGGCTGGTTTGTTGCATCAGAATTGGGAGTATCCTGGCTGGAATGAATGTATGGCCTGTATTTTCTCTTGATCCTTATTGCACATCTCAACTTGTGAAGAATCTTGTATCCAGCATCAGTGAGACACTTCTGTTTCTTCTGGAGAGCACAACGTAGAATGTGATGTGACCTAAACTCTGAATCACTTACGTATCTTCTGGCCATGTAGTCCTTCATCTTCTTCTGGAAAAGATCATCCGTCTTGTACCTCCTGACCATGTAGTCCTTCTTCTTCTTCTGGAAAAGATCATCCATTTTGTACCTCTTGAACATGTAGTCCTTCATCTTCTTCTGGAAAAGATCATCAGTGTGGTACCTCCTCACCATGTAGTCCTTCATCTTCTTCTGGAAAAGATCATCAGTGTGGTACCTCCTCACCATGTAGTCCTTCATCTTCTTTTGAAAAAGATCATCGGTCTTGTACCTCCTCAGCATGTAGTCCTTCATCTTCTTCTGGAAAAGATCATCGGTCTTGTACCTCCTCACCATGTAGTCCTTCTTCTTCTTCTGGAAAAGATCATCGGTCTTGTACCTCCTCACCATGTCCTTCCTTCATTTTCTTCTGGAAAAGACAGTTGTACCTCCTCACCATGTTGGTATCTTCCTCTGCATCGCATCAGTGTGGTACCGCTTAATTATGTACCCCTTCTGCTTTTTTTGGAAGAGAACATCTGTGTTGTACCTCCTGGTAATGTATTCCATCTTTTTGTGTCTGGCAAAAGGATCTTGATCATACTTCTTTTTGGTAATCTCTCTTTTCTTCATCCGAAAATGCAAATTGGTGGCATATTTCTCTCTCTCATATTCTCTTCTTTTTTGTTTTCGTACTTCAAAATGTGAAGATGTACTCTCAAGTCCTTCATCTTGCTTTTCATAAACAATTTTACGCATTTCTTTTCTTCTTCGCTGCTTGTTTGTTTTTAAAACATTTATGACACTTTGGTTTGTGTCATCTGTAAGAACAAGATTTTCAGGGATTCTGATGTCAGCATTTGTTTGTGTTTTTGGCAGAGATGAAGTTACTTCTGATGGTGTCACACATGCTGATGATGAGCATGGTTCCTCAGACTGTTGCTCCATTTCAAATGAAACAGCCATGAATTCATAGCAAGCTTGAGGACCACGATTCCAAAAAAGCTGAAGTAATCTGTTGGTCATGTCATGCAGGTTGGTGAAAGTTAGCATAACTGCGGTTCCGTCACCAGTAGGATGTGGAAAACCTTCAGCAGTTCTGGAATGTGAATCAAAATATCCATATCTTCCAGAACTGTCTCTGAACACAGCAAAGCACTCTGGAGAAACAATAAGCAGTGCATGGCTGACATCTGTTGAGAGACACTGAAGTCTTTCATCAAGAGGAATCCACCATGCGTCCATTTCAGTAGTTCCTCTGTATCTCAGATATCCCATCACCACTTCTGACTTTTGGACGCTGTAGGTGTGGTTAGAAGTTGTGATGCTCACAGGTACTTCACCCATGCTTAGAAGATCCTGTTGGAATCTTCCTTCAGCAATAAGCTGCATTTTAATGCCGACATACAAAGCATCCCCTTCCTCTAGCACTCTGTCAAGATCAGGTTGTTCGAACAAAGTTCCCTCACTGTGGTATGCAAGGAATGTCAGAGCTACACATGTGCACTGATGATTTCGTGAGAAAACATCATACCTTGCATCACTCTGGCAATGAGACGCCTGCACGGATAGAATTCTAGATGTGTTGTTGCCATCTTCGTACTGCTGTCCATCAGAAACCTGAGCAACACCTTTACTGACGCTCGTCTGTCCTGTCAGGTCTAACTTTCTCCAACGAATTTTTTGAGCCTGGGATCTCCTACCTTTCCGAGGCATCCTTCAAAACAACAAAAGACAAAATATGAGAAAACAGACCAAAGACATGATATAAAATAATCCCTGACATATGTGACTAGCCCATTATTTAGAAAGAAATAACTTGGTCAAAGAGTTGGGAATTCTACAACTCCACAAGCGTATACAGACACGCAAATTGTATAAATGTGATGCTTTCTCTGTAGTGATGCTATGAAAACACCATCACATGCTGCATGTACGCCAAACAAGGATGTGATTGATTTTCTTAATTTTTTAACTTTATTATAATTTAGTTTAGTTTAATTACAGCATTTGGCAATTTTATGATCATAATACTCAACCTTTTTTTTTTAGCTAAATGGGATTAAATAATCCAAGTTTTAACAAATGATCATCTGTTGTTATTGTTTTTTTGTTTTTTTTTTTTTATTATTATTTTATTATTAGTAGGTGGTTTATTTTTGTTTTTTTATTAAGTGTTTAGCAAACAACTGTCATCTTTTTTCATTATGCATTTGAACAGATCTCTTTTTTAAAATGACTGTAAAATGGTTTTAATGCTACAATCAAATAGTACTGTATTCAATAAACATTTTTTTTTTTACAGGATATTTTCAGTCACTTACTTCACGAAATGCTGAAGTGATACAACCTGCAAAGTTTTCTCAAGAAAAAAAAAACAAGTTAATTGACAAGAAAAAGAACGACTTACAAATACAGCTAATGAACTTTTTTCAGTAGATAAAACAAATTATGAATCTAATATTAATAGAAACAAACTTTTTCCCAAAGAAAAAACAATAGCAGATTAAACACAAATTATTAACCTAGTATTAAAAGGACTGAACTTTTAAAAAACAGTAATATTTGAACACAAATGATCAACTTTGTATTGAAAATAAAGAATTTTTTTTTTTTTTTTTTTTTTTTTTGTGGGTGGGGGATATGGGGTATATGGGGTGGGGAGGGTTGGAGAGGGGGGTGGGAAGAACAATTCAGAAAGACTGCTGCTTGGAGAAAATCCAAAACCTGGAAAAGAAAGACATATTAGGCAACTATATTGATAACAATATTGAAAAGAAAATGACACAGTATCATTTAGGCATTTTGCACACTAACCAGGCGTTCAGCTGCAGAGAAAAATGCAGGTTGTGCTCTGAATAGATGGTCTGCAAAACAACAAACAAACACACAATTAAAGATAGCCTATGTATGTGAAATAAGATCAATATTTACATAAAAAAAAAAAAAAAATCTTAATATGCAGAGGCATCCATAAATGTTTTTCAATAAAGTCAGATTTCCAATATAAATTAATTATATTCCAAACCTAAAGCTACTGTAAGTGATTGGCCAAAGAGATTCCTCAGTATTGTAAAACACAAAAGTAGCAAAATATAATATATTGTCAATATAATAAACTGAATGCCAAACAATATGACAAAATTTAAATGATTGACAGGCAGAAAGCATTTTTATTTATTTTTTTCTGATTGGATGTTCAACAAATTATGTTTTTACATGGTTTTAAAGGTCTAGGGCATTATCAGAACTTGCATACTTCTCTACTATATAACAGGGTGAAAGGCAGTAGAGGAAAAGTACTTGGATGGCCTACCACTTCTACTGAGATTCTTTAGTTTAGTCTATCCCATGAGCCCACAGTAGCAAAATTGTGAATTGCATTGTAACTGATGCTGTAGCTCACATGACAGTGATAACATGACAAATGTAGTACATCTGCATACATAGCACACATATTAGACTATTTTTAATGATTGCAAAATTATTACTTATTCATAAGAAGTATCTACTCAGAGAGTATGCAACTTCGAATGCAGCCCATGGCTATAACATAAACTGGTTCTATCTTTAAGGAAGGAAAAACTGTTTACCTATAACTTACAACAACTTCAAGGGTTAGTTCAGCCAAAAATAAAAATTATGTCATTAATGACTCACCCTCATGTCATTCCAAAACCCGTAAGACCTCCGTTCATCTTCAGAACACAGTTCAAGATATTTTAGATTTAGTCAGAGAGCTTTCTGACCCTCCTTTGAAAATGTATGTACGGTATACTGTCCACGTCTAGAAAGGTAATAAAAACATCATCAAAGTAGTCCATGTGCCATCAGTGGGTCAGTTAGAATTTGTTGAAGCATTGAAAATACATTTCGGTCCAAAAATAACAAAAATTATGACTTTATTCAGCAATGTCTTCTCTTCCGGGTCTGTTGTGAGTGCGTTCACAGCGCTGCTGACGTATGACGCTGCTGACGTGTTTTCTGGTGCGCCCAATAACAAAGATAACACGTCAGCAGCATCGTACGTCAACAGTCAAAGCAGTCACACTCACAACAGACCCAGAAGAGAAGACAATGCTGAATAAAGTCGTAATTTTTGTTATTTTTGGACCAAAATGTATTTTCGATGCTTCAACAAATTCTAAACTTAAGCCACTGATGTCACATGAACTACTTTGAAGATGTTTTTATTACCTTTCTGGACGTTGACAGTATACCGTACATACATTTTCAATGGAGGGTCAGAAAGCTCTCTGACTAAATCTAAAATATCTTAAACTGTGTTCCGAAGATGAACGGAGGTCTTACGGGTTTGGAACAACACGAGGTCATGAGTCATTAATTACATAATTTTCATTTTTGGCTGAACTAACCCTTTAAAAGGAATGGTTCCCCACCAAATGAATATCATTTCATCAGTCTCTCATTGACTTTATGTAAAAAATTACAAGCAAGGAAAATCATTGAGGCCTACAACATTCCTCAGTTGAATTTCACAAAACTCCACATGCAAGTCATAGGTTCTGAAGTGCTATAGTGCATCAATGACTCAGTGGTATCTCATTAATATTGCTTTATCATCTGTTCATATTTTATCCATATCAAAAAATAAAAATAAATAAAAATACTTACTGGATATTGCGCAGTGGCGAGGAGTCAGTAGTGCTTGTAATTTTGTAATTGAATATAAAATCGGCAAAATAAACAGACATAACTTGTTAAAATCGGTCAACCCCATAAACTACAACATCTCTCATTTTCTTATTCGTGCATAGTGCACCTTTAAATGTACTACAACCAAAAAAATGTAAACAAACCTTAAGAATTGCTCAGGAGATAAAGCTTAATGATCAATCTAAACAAAGACAGAATGAACAAAAATGAATAAATTAATGCTTGACAGCACACAACAGGAACGGTTGATAACAACAAAACACAGATCTATGACTTTCACTAGACCTCTTATGACTTAAACCACAAAAAAAAAAAAAAAAATCTAATTTTATTCTTAATATAAACATTCAATATGTGGTCTATGTCCAAATATGTTTATGGTAAATTTTTAAATGTACTTACAATATTAATAGGCATATATGACAAATCATGACACAACTCAAGACACAGAAAACACATTAGATCAGATATATAATGTGAATGTCAAGCATATCTACACAAAACAGAGGAAACCGACATTAAGGCACTAAAAAAAATAATAACATGCAGGAGGCTAAAAAGATTGTTATTCCATTTATTTATTTATTTTCAAAAAAGACTATTATACCCTCCAAAGCTGATAAATTCAGTAAAACAGTAATATTGTCAATTTTTATTACAGCTTAAATGTACTTTTTATTTTATTATTTTTACATTTAATTTATTTTGGTGATGGCAAACTGAATTATCATTGTTTACTCCATTTTTCAGTGTCATGTTATCATCAATGTTGAAAACAGTTGTGCTGCCTCATATTTTTGGGGAAACGGTGAATTATAACTATTAAGTTTGGGTTCAACTTTTTTTAAATACTTTTACTAAGCAGACATAAACTGATCAAAAGTGACAGTATGTAACAGTATTACATAAGATTTTGCACTTTATTATTATTATTATTATTATTATTTACTTTTTGTATTTAAAGAATGCTGAAAAATGCATCAGTTTATTACAAAACTTTAAAATGCATAAAAGTTTATGACAAAAAAATTCACACAATAATAAGCAGCACAACCTTTTTCAACACTGATAATAAGTGATAATAATAATACGTTTATTCGTAATAATTACATTATAATTAACTTTTGATTTATAATTTATATATAAATTATGTTAAGAAAAGAAACAGTTGTTTTAAATTGAAAGATATCTTACAATACCACTGTTTTAACTGTTTCTCATCAAATGAATGCAGCATTGGTCAACGACAAACAAAACACAACTTCAGATTGATATTATTATGCATTCGGTGCACATGAACAGATTTTTAACCTTTAAACAACGTCTCTCCTCCCTGACGCATTCATTACTCAAAATAAATGAACGGATAAATACATTGTTAGCACAAATAGTCCACGATTCAAACTTAAAGTTCTCACTTCAACCTGCTGACTTAAAACCATTAAACACTGCCATTATAAAGTATATTCCTATCATAAATTATGAAAAAGTACATAAAAGGTGTAGCTGCCACCGCATCTAAACTGTAACTCAACATTTTCTGTGGCAAAAAAAAAAAAAAAAAAAATTCGCGCTCATTTACGCTCAAAGTGGGAAGCCGGCTTCACCCGCGACGAGAGACTAAACGGAAAGTCCCTGTTAATATTATGTACCTTACACGGAGTCCGTGTGTGTCTTGATCTGAGCCGATTCGCCATTACTATCGTGTCAGACAACCGGCGGTCTGGTGTGTAGTTTCAGTGCTCTGTCTCTATTTTTACCTCGTGGATCAGTGAAGTAAAACTATATAGACGTTTATGGAACAGAAGAAAATACCCACCCCAACATGCAGCATAATAATCAGGCCTCACAGATTTCTAATGCCTCACAGTCACCTCAAACGAAAGTATCTTAAATATGCGGTTAATATTATGAAATACGGTTCTAAAAGCACATTCAAGCAGGAAACCAGCGGCAAAAAAAAAAAAAAAAATACGATTTGGCGGCTCATGTACGCTCAAAGCGGGAGGCCTCCGGCCGCACCCACGACCGACCGAGACAACACGGAAAAGTCCAACGACCTCACACAGACTCCGTGTGTGGATCTGACCCGATCGTGTCAGACACGGCGGTCTGTGTGTAGTTTCAGAGCTCTGTCTATTTTTACCTCGTGAACTATATAGACGTTTATGGAACAGCAGAAAATACGTGCATTAATCACGCCCAACACGCAGCTTTAATCAGGCCTCACAGATTTCTAATGCCTCACGGTCACCTCAAACAAATGTATTTCTTAAATAGGCGGTTAATATGAGGAAATACTGTTCTAATACTGTCCTAAAAGCACATTCAAGCATCAATTTCCAGCGGCCTAACGTCATTGACTAACCTCTGCTAAAATTCCTTTAAAAATGCACTCGTGTTCATGCAATATTGCCTAATATTCAGAATTAGCTAACGTATTCACACACTTCAAGCGACAATAGTATACACCACTTGGGCAACATAATTTTTATTTCTTAAAATTCGTTATTAAAGGCGGACGTTAGAAAAATAAACCACCTCTACTCACCTCAGGAGAATTCTGGAACATCTGCCGTTGGTCTCACTCTATCACAGTATTACTCAGCCAATCAGCACGCGAACTTCAGCTGCGCGGCCAATAGTCATGCAGCGTTACTCTTCTATCCATATATGGAAGAGAGAGCCCATGGAGGCAGTGGATTTTTTATTTTTTTTTGTGTGTGCACCAAGCCTTAATATAAAAAATTAAAGATCAGTTAAAGGTTCCTCATATTAAAAAGTTAAACACAGTTAAATTAAAATATTTCTGTCTTTGTTTTTAAGATTGATTCATATAATAGCATTCTTTAATAATGAACACTTTAAAATGAATACTTTCAAATTGTTATAGCCATTAAAATACAGAGAAAGAGTGAATGAATGAATGAATTTAGTGTTATCGATTAGTCTTATGTATATATGTGTGTGTGTGTGTGTATGTATATATATATATATAATTCCCAACTCTAATGGAGACAAAACCAAGGAACTTTAAAATATGGTTTGATGGATATACCTTGATGTAATATAATGATATACATATGCAATGCAGTGATACAGATACACACATAAAATATAATATATACACATCACTAAGAAGGAAGTTTTTTTTTTAGGTTTTTGTAGATTTCTTTAAGATTTTATATACTAATAACATGCCACATTATATATATTTAATATATAATTTTCCTTGTCCAATAAAAGAAGCCCATCATGTCCTCATCATAATCAGTAAACAAATTTAATTCATTCACTGGTCCATAACGTTGCTGATAAACTTTCTTGTCTTGTTAAGCTTCCATCCTTCTCTCCACTGCCACACACGTTGCTCAGTGATGCTGGAGAATATGTTGTATCTTTGCTGCTAAGTGTTCTTTGTGGTTTTTATGGGTGATTGACTGTTAGCTTTTTGCTAGTGTGTTGTTAGTCAGTTGCTAGTGTAATCTGGGTAGTTGCTGAACGGTTACAATGTTGTTGCTAGGGTACTCTGTGTGATTGTTAGGCAGTTACTAGAGTGATCTCAGTGATTGCTAGGTGGTTACTATGGTGCTGATAGGTGGTTGTTATTGTATTCTGGTGGTTGCTATACCACCAGCTATACCATCTGGTGGCATTATTGGTGGTTACATATTGTGCTGCTTGTGCTGTGAGTGGTTGTTTATAGTGTTTTAGTAGGTTTATAGGTGGGGTGGTAGGTACTTGCTAGTTACCATAGTGTGTACTATATGTGCTTGCTAAGATACCCAGGGTGGTTACTAGGGTGGCTATGTGTTTTGCTATGTACTTGTGTTTGCTAGGGGTATGCTATTGGGCTAGGGTGGTTGCTAGGGTGGGTGCTAGGTGTTGCTGCTATGTGGTTGCTCCTAGGGTACTCAGGATGGTTGCTAGGGAACCCAGGGTGGTTGTTAAGGTGTTGCTATGTGTTGCTAGGGTACCCAGTGCCATTGTTAGGGTGCTGCTATGTGGTTGTTAGGGTATTTGGGGTGGTTGCTAGGGTGTTGCTATGTGGTTGCTAGGGTACCCAGGATGGTTACTAGGGTGTTGGTATGTGTGGTTTGCTAAAGTACCTGGAGTGGTTGCTAGGGTGTTTTGCTATAAGGTTGCTAGGGTAATTTGGGTGATTGCTAGGGTCCCCAGTATGGTTGCTAGGACCGTTGCTAGGGTACCGGGGGTGGTTGTTATGGTAAGTGGGGTGGTTCTAGGGGTGTTGCTAGACTACCTGTGGTGGTTGCTAGGGTGTTGCTATGCGGCTGCTAGGGTAATTGGGGTGGTTGCTAGGGTCCCCAGTATGGTTGCTAGGGCCGTTGCTAGGGTGCCAAGGGTGTTTCTATGGTAAGCGGGGTGGTTGCTAGGGTGTTGCTATGTTCTTGCTAGGTTACTTGGGGTGGTTGCTAGGGTCCCCAGGGTGGTTGCTAGGGTGTTGCTATGTGGTTGCTAGGGTACCCAGGGTTGTTGCTAGGGTAATCGGGGTGGTTCCTAGGGTGTTGTTATGTGGTTGCTAGGGTACACGAAATGGTTACTAGGGTGGTTGCTAGGGTACCCAGGGCGGTTGCTAGGGTAATCAGGGTGGTTGTTAGGGTACTTGGGGGTGGTTGCTAGGGTACATGGGATGGTTGCTAGGGCCGTTGCTATGGTACTTATGGTGGTTTGCTAGGATGTTGCTATGCAGTTGCTATGGTAATGGGGTGGTTGCTAGGGTGGTTGCTAGGGTGGTTGCTAGGGTACCCAGGGTGGTTGCTAGGGTTATTGGGGTGGTTGCTAGGGTGTTGTTATGTGGTTGCTAGGGTACACGCAAATGGTTGCTAGGGTGGTTGCTAGGGTACCCAGGGCGGTTGCTAGGGTAATCAGGGTGGTTGTTAGGGTACTTGGGGTGGTTGCTAGGGTACATGGGATGGTTGCTAGGGCCGTTGCTATGGTACTTAGGGTGGTTGCTAGGATGTTGCTATGCAGTTGCTAGGGTACATTGGGTAGTTGCTAGGGTGGTTGCTAGGGTACCTGAAGTGTTTGCTATGCATTTGCTAGTTGTCACAAATCATTACTGTATAGTTTTATATAGTTCTTAGCCTGATTTATCACTTAGCTAATCACTATTAGCATGTAGCTATTCACTGCTAGCATGACTAGCATGTTGGAATTCAAGTTTACTAGCATGGGTCAAAAGAACCAACTACCATGTCTATACAATTTTCTGTTGCAAAGATAAAAGACTTACTGAATGGTTGCTAGGGAACTCTGTTTGGTTGCTAGGGAGTGGCTTTGAATCTGCCAATGATGATTCTCCAATGGCTGTTTGCCATTATAAACCAACCCCCATGTCTTTACGATGTTCTGATGCAGAGATATAGATCTTGAAAAATGGGTGTGCTAAGGTACTCTGTTTGGTTGCTAGGAGTGGCCTGGCAGCTGCCAATGATGATACTCCAAAGACTGCTTGTCAATTTAAGCGAAACCCCATGCCTCCTACAATGTTCTGAGGCAGAGATATAGGTCTTGCAAAACGGTTACTAGGGTACTCTGTTTGGTTGCTAGGGAGTGGCCTGGCAGCTGCCAATGATGATACTCCAAAGGCTGCTTGCCAGTGTGAATGATATAAAACAACCCCCATGGCTTTATGAATATTCAGATTTTGTAGTTATCCCTCTATGATTTGGGTTGCTAGGGTGCTCTAAATGGTTGCTAGGGCGTGGCTATGTAGTCTTGAAGGTGATTCGTGATTGGTCGTTTGCTGCCCGAGTCAAACAAGCCCACCCTCATGTTTCTATGACACTTCTACCAAAGATATATAATTTGATCTTTTTCAGTTGAAGTGTATGGAGCTTGTTACTAAGGTGCTCTATGTTTTTGTTTTTTTGTGTTGTAGTTTATGGATTTTGTTATTATCCTGAGAGACTGATTGGTTGGCTGAGTAAAATGAGCCCACCCCATGTCTCTTTGACACTGTGATGCAGAGTTATGTTCAATGCAATACTCCTATTTAAATTACCATAGGATTAGGAAAAAACACACTGTTACATGTGGGCGATCCCTCACCTAGTATGTCTATGGGGCAACTTTGGGGGGCTTTCTCTTGCGCCCCAGGGGTACAACTTATACCCCACTGCGGGGTATGTTCTCGCACAGCCTGATAGCCTCTCCAAATGTGGTGATTCACATGTTTCTGTCAAATTCGCTCTCGGAGCTACGACCTCCGTCAAAGTTGCCCCGCAATGCATTGTCTATGCGATCTTTTTCGGCCGATATTTCGCCCGTCTCTGCGAACACAAACGTACGCCCGATTCCTTATAAAAGTCATTTACCCGCGCACCACCAACAAACCCATTCTCCACGCATAGGGCCTTGCTAACGATTTGGTGAACACCTAGTGTATCCAAGTGGTTTTTTGCGGGTCTGTGACAAAACTGCGGGACTAGTTACGCGGTTGGCTAGGATTTGTGTGGTTGCTAGAAGAATAATAAGAAGAATAATAGTCATGGAGGTCCAGAAGTTGGTGAGATGTACAAAGTGATGCTGGGTTTGCCTTCGGCTTAAGCACCACTAACTAAAATGTACAGGTGTTTTTCCTGAAGCTAACATGTGTGGTTGTAAGGGTGCTAGGCAGTGGCAAAACTTGGTGGGGCCCTCAGGTTTTGCTATGTGCTTGCGAGGGTGTTTTTAGTGCTAGAGTTCTAAGGTACTGGGGTGTTGCTAGCTGATTTAGTGTTTGCTTACTTGGGGGGGTTGCTAATGCACTATTAGCATGTACTATTCACTGCTACTTGGGTGGTTTGCGGTGTGACTAGCGGTTCTGTTGGATGGTTCCAGTTTGCTAGCTGCTAGGTGACCTGGTGTTGTTCAAAAGAGCGCAGATGTCGCCATGTCGGCTGCTACGATGTTCTGAGTGGTTGCTAGGAAGTTTCTCTGGTATAGGTTTAGGCGGTTGCTGGCAAAAAACGGTTGCTAGGGTACTCTGGTGGTTTTGTGGGTTGCTATGAATAAGGGAGTGGCTGTTAACTACCGCTGGTCCAAGTTTTGCCGAGGTCTTACTCCAAAGCTTGCTTGACAATATAGCTTTCACTGCCAACTACCCCATGCTTCATGTACACCGCCTTGTTCTGATTCAGAGATCTATGTCGCTGCAAAAATGGTTGCTAGGGTACTACTGTTCGGTGTTTTGCAGGGATGTGGCCTGCCAATGAGATCGCCAAATGATTGATATAAACCTCCTTAAAGGATGCTTGCATGCAATAGTTTTTGAAAAGCCAAGGTACTCCCATGGGTCTCTACGCAATCTGTCAATGATGATACCAACGGCTTTGATAACCACCCCATTCTGAGAGATCGGTTGTCAATATTGCAAAACGGTTGCTAGGTATACTCTGTTTGGTTGTGCTAGGGAGTCTCCTTGCTTGCAGCTGTCTGTACGATGTTCTGATGCAGAGATATACCATCTGGCAAAACGTTGCTAGGGACTGTGTTTGTTGTTAGGGGGTGGCCTGGCAGCGGCCAATGATGATACTCCAAAGGATGCTTTGCTTGTATGGAAACCATTAACCAACCCCTAATGCCTTTATGATATTCAGTATTTTTGAATGCATAACCCTCTATGCTTTGGGTTGCTAGGGTGCCCTACATATGGTTGGTCGTAAGGTGCAAGCCAGCGTGGCTATGAGTGTTGAAGTATTACAATTTCTTATTTGCGGTCTCGGTTGCTGCCTATTTCACACAAGCCGAGTCAAACGAGCACCGACCCCACTCATGGTTGCTATGAACACTTCTATCCAAAGATATTATTTTTTAAATCTTTTTCAATTGAATTCTATGGACTTGTACTAAGGACCCTAATGGTTGTCTAGTGCGTGGCTTGACTGCTTCACAATGATCCTGACAGAGTGTTGGTTTGGCTGCCGTAAAATGAGCCCACCCCCATGTCCTCTATGACATTGTGATCCAGAGTTATGTTCAATACAAAATCCCTATGTAATTCCCCATAGTAAGGAAAAACACATTGTTTCTGGCGATTTCCGCGCATAGGGATGTCTATGGGGCCACTTTGGGGGGCTCTTGCGCCCCAGGGGTACACTATACCCCACCTGGGGGTAGTTCTCCGCACAACCTGATAGCCTCTCCAAATGTGGTGATTCACATGTTTCTGCGAAATTCTCTCTCGCAGCTATGATCCGTCAAAGTTGGCCGCAATGCATTGTCTATGCGATTTTTTCGGGCGATATTTCGCCCGGTGTGCGAACATCGCACGCCCGATCGCTTATAAAAGTCATAGCACACCATTCCCGAATAGGCCGCACGATTTGACACCTCTTTTGCGGGTCTGTGACAAAAACTGCGGGACTAGTTACGCGCCGAAATTTGTACGGAATCTATAAGAAGAAGAAGAAAAAGAAGAATAATAAGTATGGAGCATAGTAATAGTGATGCTTTGCCTTCGGCAAGCACCACTAATAAGTATGGTGCATAGTAATAGTGATGCTTTGCCTTCGGCAAGCACCACTAACTAGCCTCCGGCAAGCACCACTAACTAGAAGCTTGCAGTGGCAAAACTCGGCCCTCAGTTGCTAGGGTACTCATAATAGTTGCTAAGGTTGCTATGCGGTTGCTATGGTACTCTTGGTGATTGCTATGGCGGTTGCTAGGGTATTTGGGGTGGTTTCTAGGGTGTTGCTATGTGATTTCTAGGGTACCCGGTATGGTTACTAGGGTGTTGCTATTTTTTGTGGTTTTCAAGGACAGAAATATCACTTATCAAACAATATTTTTATTTTTTAATTCTAATAAATAAAATAAATAATAAAACAAAATGTTACAAATAAAGAAAAGCACAAACAAAATCATGCAATGACTGTAGCAACCTATTTAAAAAAGAATACCACGGCAAATTTATTGCTATCCATATTCAAACGGATTGTATTTAATGAATTAATTTAATTTAATGTTTGACCTGAAGAATAAAAACTTCCTTCCTTACACTTGAACAAATATGAGCTCACGTTTATTGTTTCATTATTATGTATTATAACTATAACAAATACCGCGGAGAGCCAACGGCCTGGTGATATTTCATTTTACAGCGCCATTCCAGATTTGTTTAAAAAAATGTGTTTTGGTTTGAATAAATAGATCTAGATGGCTGAGGTGACTTTTATTTTGAAATCGCGATGCATAGCGATATGTTGTTGTCCTGTGTTTGCATAGATGATTTACGTTACAAATCTAGTGAGATAACGCCACACACACACACACACACCTCAGATAATTATTAAGCAACCCCACAGTATATGCAGATATGGAGACGCGCTCCTCGCTTGTAAATGATGCAACACAAAGCTACGTAAGGTACGTGCGTTCCCAAATGAAACCAAACAAACGCGCCACAATAGAAGACCAAACAGTGTAATGCAAGCAAGGATAGAAGGTATTACCACAAGTTCAACTTAATACCGATATCGTGAGACTGCTTTCACCTGAATGAATAATATCCGCGAAGTCTCGTGCGCTCTAAAAAGCCAGATGAAATGCCTATTTAACACTGCATTGTTCATCTTAAGTAAAAATTTTTATCGAAGAACCAAAATGTTTAAATGTTTAATTTAAAACTTATTTTACATAATGTAAGTACAGTAAAAACCGACCTTAGTTTTTGGTTCTTGAAAAATAAATTCAAATATATATGAAGACTACTTCTTATTCTAATATTAAGTAAGCAATTAAAACACAACTACTGTATGAGACCTTTCATATATTTACATTATTTTATGTTTGAGTAATTTATTATATTTAAATTATTTTATGTTTTAAACCTACTGGCCTAATGGCGGAACACAGCTGTAGCAGAGGGAGGGGGGAGGATCGTTAAGTCGTGTGTAAGCCCTGCAGCTGACACAAAGGGAAAAAAGACCTTTTACTAACCCTTTTACTAACCCTTTTACTCATAGATATCCATAATAAAGCCTTTATCTATGCTTTTAACCTTTTACTAACGCCTTTTAGTAAATGACCGTGAATGCAATCCTCATCACACCTGACCCGCCGCACCTGCTGGTTTATCTATGCTTTTAACCTTTTACTAACGCCTTTTATCCAATGGCGATGTGAGGGGAATCGTCGCGGCAGCTCCGCGATTGGCACCCGGCTCACATACCCAGTCTTCGCTTCCAAGAGCAGCTGTTTCACGCCATCGCCCACCTTACCGATGTCTTGTAGCGCTGATCAGGTCACGGTCTTTTTTGAGTGGCTGTTTCCCGCCATCGCCCACCTTACCGTGCGCGCGCGCTGATCAGTGTGGGCGATATGATGGATATAAGTGTTTCCGTGCTAAATGTAGAAGCTGTCTAATCAGATTTGTCTGTGAGACCTGAAGAGTGTTTAATGTTTCAGTCGTTAGTTTTTTACAGTTGTTTCTGAGAAAAGCACTAGTTGTGTGTGTGTGTGTGTGTGTGTGTGTGTGTGTGTGTGTTATTTAGCCGAGTTAACTTGTGTAGCTCTATACCCGCTGTTGTCTGTGGGTTATGTAGGCCTATCTGTAGTTGTTACAGAGTTGTAGAGTCGTGTAGTTGGGATTGTGGTGGACTCTCAGCAGAAGTTCGCCTGTTACTGGCGGTGTTAGCGGTGTTTAGCTGTGTTTGTTGTGGACTCTCAGCAGAAGTAGTTAGTGATGCTTTCAAACGCGATTCCTGAGCTTGAATCATTTGGTCGGCTCTAAGCGGCGTCACGAAAAATCTCACACGTCACGTGACTTCAGCAAATGAAGGAGTGATGACGTTTTAGTGGCGTTTTGTTTGAATGTTGTTTTAGAGTTTTTTTGACTTTAGAAAGTTAAGGTTATCGATGTTTTGCTGGTGATTAAGTAGTTTTAGGAGTTGCATTAATGTATTACTCCAACACAAACTCTATGAAACTACAGGCTTATCTGCTTATAATCTCTTTTCAAATGAATTTATTTTCTTATTTTATTATAATTTCATTACATTACATTTTAATTTGTTTACTGAACAAAATACCAAACTGAGGAGAACTCGGGTGAAATAACCATTATTCAGAAAAGCGT
>NC_056606.1:1775367-1775588 GCF_018340385.1 Cyprinus carpio | reverse complement strand
TGATGTCACTTCCTGTCGTGTCTGAAGCAGGTGACCGTCGCCATGGAGACGCAGGTGCCGGACGAGCTGAAGAGTCTGTTCGGCAGCATCGGGGACATCGAGTCCTGCAAGATCGTGAGAGACAAGATCACCGGTGAGATTAGCCTTTATAACGCAGATTAACACAGTCACGGCTGACCCAAAGTCAAGATCACCGGTGAGATTAGCCTTTATAACGCAGC
>NC_056606.1:1771814-1775336 GCF_018340385.1 Cyprinus carpio | reverse complement strand
TTATAGCATGGCGTAACACAGTCACGGCCAATTTAAGTCAAGATCACGGTGAAGTGCGCTTTATAGCATGGATTAACACAGTCACGGCTGACCCAAAGTCAAGATCACTGGTGAGATCAATCATGAAATCAATGACGCGGTTACACTGCACAATGACGCTCTTACTGTATTTACATCGTGTTTGTATTGTTATTTGGTGGAAGCCAGAGGTGTAAAGTCCAGGGGCCCGTTCTTCGTACGTCGCTAACTCAGTTAGGTGGATTTGATTGTTGGCGATTTAACGGTCTGGATTGTTTAGTTTCTTCCAGGCATCATCCTGGACTTGCCTGTGTAGCAACAGGTCGCCGCCAATATTAAACTGCTGCCGAACGGAAACCTTTCATGTTAACAGGATTAGACTAGGCAAGCCCGGGCAATCTGGGAATCAACGCAGCGCGGCGCGATAAGTACTGCCTGTGGGAATGTCCACTCCTTTAGCGCAGCGCGATAGTGTACTTTGTGAGATAATTTGTTGGAAACGCAAATTCATTTTTTGTCTGTCTTTAACAACAACACAAACTGTGTACATTGCCCTGAGATTCTTTGCACGTCCCTTACGGAACAAAAATGTATGGGAATATACTGCAAAAAATGTGTACATTGCCCTGAGATTCNNNNAATAACGAGCTGTTTGGCGTCGTTGTACTGCTAAATGATTAAATGTAAATGTTAAATGTAAAATAATGCAATAGGCTATTGCATAATCCATTTTCATAAATGGGAAATTAGTGTTTATATTTTTCAATATAGGCCTACTGCAATATATGCATTGACCATGTATGGCTTGGCTATATATTAATACACATAAAATATTTATAAATTAAGACAAAAATAGTATTACAACACACTCTAAAAAAATGCTGGGTTGTTTTAACCCAACATTGGGTCAAATATGGACAAACCCAAATGTTGGGTTCAAAATGCAATGTAAAAACTTTACTCAACGTTTGGGTTTGTCCATATTTGACCCAAAGTTGGATTGAAACAATCCAGCATTTTTTAGAGTGCATGTAATATTCAAAACGTGTTATCCTTTATTGTGTATATTGCACATAAGTTACATGTTCCCAGATAAATGTGAATGTATGTTCAGACAATGAGTTACACTGTTAAAGGAGAGCAAATGTTAAAATTAAGAGTTATTTAATGTGTTTTGCTAAATATTAATATAGGGGGAGATCTTTTAGTGTTTAATGATCTATTATTTTTGAAAATTAAAATGTTTTCTGGTATGTGAGTTTTTGGGGTGATTGTGCAGAAGAGTAGAGCCTGTGGTGAGGTTGATGATTGGCCAAACACTATTAACACTATAATTATTATATATAAAAGTAATGGCTGAGCAGTCCTCAGAACAGTGACAGTCTCTTGGCTAATACTTTAGTACATGCAGGTGTGCTTGTGCTTTTGTTAACTAGCTTGACAATATGAAACATTGATAATGTAACTAATCTAAAACTATAAAATATATATATATAGTTCTCTATATATGTGTGATTATGCTGCATGAGTAAATATATTTTCAATACACATACAGTACTCTATCTGATCACATACAGCTAGCCTATATATTGTGAAGTGTATTACTGAATATAAAATGATGATATATTAGTAAATATATTGTCACATATTTATTGTTTTATTTCAATTATTCTTTGTAAAGTTAAGCCAGTGATCTTTTGCCTGCATTAAGAGATATTGTTATGCAAGGTCAGCAATAGTACTCTGTGTGAAATAGTATATTAGCACTTACTCTGAAGTACCTTTTGAAGCAACTCTCCAGTGCCAATTTTTCTTTAAGTTGTCAAGTTCTGTTTCTCCACTTAATTTTTTTGGGGGGGTTTTCAGATCAAAATACTACATTTTCTGTTGAAAAACTATCAACACATGCCTCATGCATAAAAAGAAAAGTACTACACTGGCCACCTCTGTATCACTTCTTTGTGCAGACTCTTCTGTAGATGTGGACTTCTGTAACTCACATTGCAGTCAGAATAGGCACAGTATAAATGATATGGTAATGATATAGTTATTTATGCACATGAGACTTCCTTCAAAGGACAGAGAGGGTTTCTGCACTGTCCTGTGCAATGGAAACAAATAGCTATTACAAAGTGTTGTACTTTCTTCCCTTTTGATGTAAAAAGTTTGAGAAAGTCCACTTAGCCACCACTTTCTTGGGAACAGATAAAAGTGTTGGTGTATTATGTAAAACTGCACTAAAGAATGTCATTAATGAACTACACTGGGAAAAAAATTTGATTGATTAATTAATTGCTGAATATTTTTTTTTTGTTGACATTTTTATGTTTTTTCTTTCACAAGTCAAAGCAATTCATCACTAGGATTTTTTTCAATACATTGCTATAAAAATTTGATCAATTAGGCCCCTGCCAACTGTACCAGTCATTTGGATTATAGGCCTACTTAATTTAATGCAGCAACAAATTATTTGCCAGTTTAGTAAGGACATTTAATTGTGATGATGTTAATGGTGGGATGCCCTTCCTTCACAATGGGTCAGTTCACATTAAACCCAAATTTAAGGTGTGCAGGACCACCGCCTGTTTTGTTCTTTTTTTTTCTTTTTCTTGCTCAGCCTTTTTCTTGGTTGCTGTTATAAACAGACAAACACATCATTTAACAGTGCTTTTTTAAAAGAGACTATAGGAACAGTATCTACCTAGTAAAGAATTATATTTTGTAGAATATTCTTGTACTTCACTTTTACTTGTTCATATAATCTATATTATATTGGACGGTGGCTCTGATATTAAAAATCAACAAAGTAATTATTATTTACATTATTAAAATACAAAAATATATACTGTAATAAGTGTAGCTCTTGCTCTGCTGCGGAGAAAAACTGACGCGCTCTTTGGCCGCGGTGATCAGCCAATAGCAGCGTTGCTGATCAATGTTTCTACTATCGATACATATCCCCTTTTAAACCAGCGCATGAACGCGCATTTATCTCAGATAACTCAATCCAGCGATACTAATCATAACCGGCAGGAGTGTTCGAAGAACCTAATTAGCCGGATCATGATAAGCACGATGATATCATCTTGGATATCTCATTTGATCTCGGATGTTTTAAGCAACGTTCGCAGAACGGACCCCAGGTTCAGAGAGTAAAAGTCCTCAGTGTTTTGTCCCAGTAACCTGTGTGAGAGCTAATGAGTGAAGTCTGCTGTTCATGTGTGGAATAACCAATAAGATCTTTTCATGCGCATCAACAGACTGTCTGTCATCTGCTCATCACTGCAGCCTTTCATGTGATGGGAATAGATCATTATGATCAATACTTTTCACGATTCCTTAATCTCGATATCTGGAATAGTAAAAACATAATATAATATTTAGAGAGAGTTCCACATGTAATACTAGCTATTTCATATGCAACATGTCAGCCAATCACAGCAGTGGGCGTTCACACTGAAGTCTCACAGCCAATCACAGCAGTGGGCGTTCATGTATTACAGC
>NC_056606.1:1765284-1770060 GCF_018340385.1 Cyprinus carpio | reverse complement strand
CTTCCGTACCTCGAGTTGACGCTGCGCTTCTCGTCCGGTGTGCGATACCTCGAGTTGACGCTGAGCTTCTCATCCGGTGTGCGATACCTCGAGTTGACGCTGCGCTTCTCGTCCGGTGTGCGATACCTCGAGTTGACGCTGCGCTTCTCGTCCGGTGTGCGATACCTCGAGTTGACGCTGTGCTTCCCGTCCGGTGTGCGATACCTCGAGTCGGCGCTGCGCTTCTCGTCCGGTGTGCGATACCTCGAGTTGACGCTACGGATGTTTAGGTTTGCTTTTCATCGATTACAGCTCAGCCTTTAACACCATAATTCCCAGCAAACTAACCTATATTGTTCTGAATTTTTGTCTGTGCTGTTGGATTTGGGGTTTTCTTTCATACAGACCCCAGGTAGTGAAAGTATCACCCTGAGCGTAGGAGCGCCACAGGGCTGCGTTCTGAGTCCCCTACTCTACTCTCTCTACACACATGACTGCGTGGCTTCTCACAGCTCCGCATCTATTGTCAAATTCGCTGACGATACAGTGGTCCTGGGTCTTATCTCCAACAACAACGAGACCGTATACATGGAAGAGGTTGAGAAACTAACATCTTGGTGCCAGGACAACTGTCTCTCTCTGAATGTGACCAAAACCAAAGAGCTGATTGTGGACTTCAGAAAGAGACAGCAGGCCTTTACTCCTCTTATGATCAGTGGGACCCCTGTGGAGAAGGTGAGCAGCTACAAGTACCTCGGTGTGAACATCTCTGAGGATCTCACCTGGACCTCTCACATTCACACACAGGTGAACAAAGCCAGGCAAAGACTATACCATCTGCGACAGCTGAGGAAATTCAGGGGTCTCACCAACGATCCTAAAAACGTTCTATTCAGGGGCCATAGAAAGTGTTTTAACTCAGTGTATCACAGTGTGGTATGGGAATAGCTCTAGTCACGACTGCAAATTGATCTAAGATGGCGCCGCGGATGGCTGCTTTGGTTTTGAGCTCCTCAGTACTTTTGCTGTTTTTGTTTGTTTGTCCTGTTTTATGTAACCTTTTCACCTTTTTTTTTCGTTATTTTTACAATTTTAGTAGTAACGGAACTAACTTAACAATTGACGAATCTTGTTTTTTCCGACATTTTATTTGACATCCTAGTTGGCGGAGCCGCGATCCTGTAAAAGTTTTTTTTGTCATAGTTGGCGGAGCCGCGATCCTGTAAAAGCGCCTCGATAGTGTGGTTTCGAGGGAGGAGAGTAGGGGCGCCGCTGCCGAGCATCCACCTGGCGAATCTCCGCTCTCTAGCAAATAAAACAGACGAACTACTACTCCTTACCCGCACAAACAAGGACTTTTCAAACTTGGCTGCACTTTGCTTCACAGAAACATGGCTGAATGGAACCATTCCGGACATCGCGTTACATCTAACGGGACTGTAACATATTGGATCACTGCTATACAGCTTTAAAGGACGCATACCACTCTGTCCCCAGAGCAGCTTTGGGACTCTCTCACTGTTTGGTTCATCTTCTCCCAGCCTACAAGCAGAAACTTAAATCTGCTAAGCCTGTTGTAAGAACTGTAAAAGAGATGGACCAGTGAAACAGAGCAGGTTTTGTTTGCCTGTTTTGACAAAAACTTAAATCTGATTTTGATGTTGTGGGATCTGTTATGGGTGGGATTATTGAAGCTGAGAGGTGCTACATCAGCTTCTGTGAGGACATGTGTGTTCCCACCAGGACTTATCTAACATACAACAATGATAAGCCATGGTTCACTGCAAAACTCAAACAGCTTCGTCAGGCCAAAGAAGCTGCCTACAGGAGTGGCCAAATACACACTGGAAAGGGGGATCAGAGAAGCTAAGAGGAGCTACTCTGAAAAGCTGAGAAACCAGTTTTCAGCTAACGACCCTGCATCCGTGTGGAAAGGCCTGAAAGCCATCACCAGCTACAAGACACTTCCCCCCAACACTGTGGAGAATCAACGACTGGCTGACGACCTCAACGTTTTTTACAGCAGATTTGAAAAGCCTGCTCTCACACCCCACACCCACTCTGACCGTCTCTCCACACAACCATCAACACCCCCTCCCTCCCCCGACTGCCTCTCAGCCTGCACTTCAGATCAGTGAGGAGGATGTATGCAGAGTCTTCAGGAAACAGAAGATAAGGAAAGCCAAAGGCCCAGACAGTGTCTCACCAGCCTGTCTCAAAGCCTGTGCTGTCCAGCTGTCATCAATCTTCACACTGATTTTCAACAGATCACTGGAGCTGTGTGAAGTCCCCTCCTGCTTCAAACACGCCACCATCATCCCGGTACCCAAGAAAGGACAGTTGGGATCTCTACGACTGACAGACCTGTTGCTCTGACGTCTGTTGTCATGAAGTCATTTGAGAGACTAGTCCTGGCACACCTGAAGGACCTCACTAGACCCTTGCTGGACCCCCTGCAGTTTGCTTATCGAGCGAACAGGTCTGTGGATGATGCAGTCAACATGGGACTGCACTACATCCTCCAACATCTAGACAAACCAGGGACTTGCGCAAGGATCCTGTTTGTGGACTTCAGCTCTGCTTTCAACACCATCATCCCGGATATCCTCCTGAATAAACTGACCCAGCTCTCTGTGTGCCCTCCTCCATCTGTCAGTGGATCATCAGCTTCCTGACAGACAGACAGCAGCTAGTGAGGCTGGGAAAAAACTCACATCTCAGACCCTCACCATCAGCACTGGTGCTCCCCAGGGGTGCGTTCTCTCTCCACTGCTCTTCTCCCTGTACACAAATGACTGCACCTCCAAAGACCCCTCTGTCAAGCTCTTGAAGATTGCAGATGACACCACAGTCATCGGCCTCATCCAGGACGGTGATGAGTCTGCTTACAGACTGGGGGTTGAACGGTGCAGTCACAACAACCTTGAGCTTAACACGCTCAAAACTGTGGAGATGATCGTGGACTTCAGGAGAAATCCCCCTGCACATCCCCCCCCCTCTCCATCATGAACAGCACTGTTTCAGCAGTGGAGTCATTCAGGTTTCTGGGCACCACCATCTCTCAGGACCTGAAGTGGGACACTCACACTGACTGCATTGTGAAAAAGGCCCAGCAGAGACTGTCCTTCCTTCGCCAGCTGAGGGGAGTTTCAAGCCTCCCACTGGCCTTAGATGACTCAGTTTTACTCAGCTGTCATTGGAAGTGGGCTCCTGGTGCCACTTCTATAACTGTCTGGTTTGGGTCAGCCAACCAAAACAGATATAAAGAAGACTGCAACAGACCGTTAGGGACAGCTGAAAAAGATCATTGGTGTGCACCTGCCCAACCTTCCAGGATCTCTGGCCTGGCCAATGCCAAGAGTGAAGAAACGGGCAGGTAACATCATCACAGACCCTTCTCACCCCGGCCAAAACCTGTTTGCACTTCTGCCGTCCGGCCGACGCTTCAGATCTCTGCGCACTAGAACATCTAGGCACATAAACACTTTTCCCCCCATGCTATCTCCAGCTTTAACAGCTAACACAGCAATTAACACCTGTTGTAAAATTCATTCTCAGCATCTGAGAGAGAAGCAAATTAGAGTTTTTTGTTGTTGTTTGCTTTGTTTTTTTGTAAATACATATAGAAATTATATTTATAGAGCTGCACCACAGTACACAATGCACAAATCTGTACATAAGTCTCTGTCCGGATGTGTACCCAATCACTATCACTATTATTGTTTATTTATTCATGTTTTTTTTCATTAGTCTCATTTAAATGCCTGTTCTCATGTCATATATGTATGTATGTACCAAGAGCTCCTGTAAAAACCACAACAAATTCCTTGTTTGTTTGCGCACACTTGGCGAATAAAAGCTCATTCTGATTCTGATTCTGAAAGCCCTCCAGAGAGTCGTGCGCTTAGCTGAGCGCGACATTTACCTCAAACGCTGCAAGAGCAGAGCCAACAAGATCATTAAAGACTCCTTCCATCCACATAACAGTCTCTTCAACTTGCTGCCATCTGGTAAGCGCTGTTCATTAGAGGATCCTTCAATATAATTAAAGACTCCTTCCATCCACATAACAGTCTCTTCATCAGGCTTCTAAACTCGGTCTCTTAACATCATCTGTACTCTGGACATTAACACCTGGACTCAGCACTGACTGCTTCATTATAATGCACTCTGGACATTTAAACCTGGACTCAGCACTGACTGCTTCATTATAATGCACTCTGGATATTAACACCAGGGGCCTATACCATGAAGCCGGTTTAGGTGGATAGCCAGCTATGTTTCAATTTAGTTTTAGGGACCATGAAAGTGGTTTGGCTTTTTAGCAGTGTTCATCGCTTTATTGTATAGTGCTCCACTGATGCTAAACTGGTAAACTGGTTAAACTGGATAAATTGAATGGTTAACTGGTTATAATGAAATAAATTGAAACATAGCTGGCTATCCACCTAAACCGGCTTCATCTATTGGACTCATGGATGACTGCTTCATTATAATGCACTCTGGACATTAACACCTGGACTCAGCACTGACTGCTTTATTATAATGCACTCTGGACATTAACACCTGGACTGCTTTTGAGCTGCTTCGTTATAATGCTCTCCCAGGCCATCAGGCTTCTAAACTCGGTCTCTTAACATCATCTGTATAATGCACTCTGGACATTAACACCTGGTCTCAGCACTGACTGCTTCATTATAATGCATTCTGGGCATTAAGGCTTGTAATCTGGGTTTATTGTAATGATCTGTTGACATTAACACCTGGTCTCAGCACTGACTGCTTCATTATAATGCA
>NC_056606.1:1746616-1760836 GCF_018340385.1 Cyprinus carpio | reverse complement strand
TACGTATTGCGTCTTTGTCTAGCATCTCTAGCAAGAGTCTTCCATTTCTCAAGAGCTTTGAAAGCAAATTTTAAGTTTTGTCAGCTTTTCATCATGTAACTCTTTACCTTTCTCTGTAACCCTATGCGTTTTGACTTCTTTCTTCGTGGCTCTTGTTCTGTTGTGTCATCAATAGCTACTGTGCCGGTGTCTACAATATTCTGGTCTTAGCGCTGCTGTGATTGCACAGTCTCTGTTATATTTTCTTTGTCACTTTTAGCAGACTGACTACCCTCTGCCATTTTCTGTATCTCTTAGTTCTTTGTCACTTTTAGCAGACTTACTATAATTTGCAATTTTTACATGTAAATTTTCTGTATTGATGTTTGTTATTTTATTAATGTTTTTATTTTTTATTATTTGGTTTGGTTAATTATTAACTCTGGTTAAAGTAGTGTTTTAAAAGTTTGATCACCTGAATCCTTCCACTTAGATCGTTATTTTAGATCGCACTTTGCTCACAATTATTATTCGCCTTGTATTGATACTAAAATATGACTTAAAACTTAATAAGGTACATAACACCAGCACTTCTAAACACCAAAATGAACACTTAAAGAAAGCCCTTTCAGCAAATAGCAGAATAAGTCACTTCAGCACCTTAGCAGACTTGGTTGTGCTTATCTTCGCATTGTATAGCATTGGCCTTAACTTACTCTGTGGGTGTGCATGTCACTAGCTTCTTGGTTACCAGTGTATACAGTGCTTGTAGAATCCAGAATGATGGAACTTGGAGTTAACTTGACGCTCACTTGACTGCTGGTTGGAAACGTTCCTTCTCCTACCATTGTAGAGTGGATGAGTTGTTGATTTATCTCTGTAGATTAATTTAGTGATTTCACTGGTTCTCTGATTATATGATGTTTGTTGATTTATTGATTGGTTCACCATGAGGATAACCATCCAACTCAAGATGCCGTGAGAACTAGATACACAACAAATAAAGTTAAAATAAAGAATATAAAATACATAAATAAATCAAATAAATCAATGTTGTCTTTGTAAGCTTTTCCAAATAGAATTAAGTTCTCTTTTACAGCATAACTCTTTGTACATATATATTTTCCACACAGCAATACAATCCACATTAATCACATACAATATAACTGAAACACTTACTTCATTGGCTGCTTATTACCAAAGGAGAACTAAATCTTGCATCTTGGTATATCTTCTGTAACTTCAGATGAGTAAATGAACTTTTATTACACTTTAGAAATGTGGAATATAGCTTCAGCTTGCCATGCAGTGTAGACAACTTTCTTCCTGTTTTACTCTGTGCCTTTCATAATTTTAGTATAAATGTCTCAGATCTTTAATATGTTTTTTAAGATTGTTTAGTATTTAAATTAATTTTTTTAATATTTTTAAATAAACATAATATATATAATGTATTATCTGTCTTTTACTGTTTGTTACATTTAATAACTTTTACTTGCATAATGCACTTACCAATAATCAGACGGTGCAGCTTTACTTGCATAATGCACTTACCAATAATCAGACGGTGCAGCCTGCAGTCCTCCACTCGTATGCCTGAGATGTTCGATTAGTTGGTCGCGTCCGTTCTGCACAGCTCGCGCGGATCCGGCCCACACCCGCCGGCCGGACTCAATTCAATTGTGGCGCGTCTGGTCTGCGCAAGCTGCCCCGGATCCGCGCCACATATGAAACGGACTATTCTGTGAACGGACTGTTACAGTCGAAGCTAAAGACAAGTCTGGCCCAAAGTTGGTGCAGATCTGCATATTGAGTGCGACTGCTGCGCGGATCTGCTGATTCGAAAACGGATCTGGCACAGATGCAAATGCTGTCTGGGATATATATAGCACATTACTTTTAAATTCATTCAGCTTCAATTACCAAACATACAATCTTAATTTTAATTAAAGCAAACAATATATTTAAAATATATGAGTTCTATGCATATTTTGTAATTAAAAAAAATATATATAAAAATTGTTATGCAAAAAGACAAAACCTGGGATATTTCTTTATCCTTTAATGCAGGCCAAATGAATGAAATGGTTAAACTCTTGTCACTGTAGTAAACAGTCACACACACACACACACACACACACACACACATAAACAAAGAGAGAGTGACACTGTGGGGGAGGGTAAGGGGAGACAGAGGGAGAGAACTTTTGAAACTAAATATCATCCTAACTTTGACAGAAAGTAGTCTTTGATAATGTTTAAATAGACATAAAAATGCAGCATTGAATTACTTTAATTTAAGATATTTTAAGAATGTTTAAGAGAGAAAAAACATTTATGCATAGTATTAAACACTAGATGGCACAATCAACCTATTTTTAATCGACTCTTCAGAAAGTCCACATTCAGACCAAAATATAAAATTTTCTGTTGGTCGCAGCTTATGACTGTTTTTTATTAGAAAATTAGAAAATTGTCCAGCTCGAGGAGATGAATATAGTAAAGATATTTTTGTATGTAGAGAGTTTTGTGACTGTAGATTTTGATATTCCTTTTTTTTGCAGTTGGTTTTGTTAATGGGTGGTGCTACTGCGCCCGTTTCTGAAACTTCGCACATGTCTACTGGGTAATAAATGTGATGTGTCTGTCGAGTTTCATGCAATTTCAAGCATGCTAAGAGTCTCAAAAGCATCCAAAAATAATTTTAAAGTTAAAAGAATTTTAAGAAGTTTAAAGTGTTGCCATGGCAACATTGTTTGAGATATCAATAATTCTTTCACAGGTCTACATTTGCCGTGTGTTTACATTATACAGATAAAGTTTTGAGCAAATCGGGTAAAAATAAGAGGGTGATTTCAAAGCATTTTGAAAGTGACACACTTCCTGCTGCAGGTTGGTGGCGCTATAACGTAGACTCACAATAGTCACATCCATGTGATCGGCCTCTTACAATGAACAAACTGCTGAAGTTTCATCAAGATCATTTAATGTATGCAGAAGTTATTACACACTTCCTGTTTCCCGTTATTCGCCATAAATTTGTTTCCTCGTCACGGCCAAACCGTTCGAGATTTAGATTTTATGTTTCTTTTGTCAATTTATTGTCCTCAATTTTGTTGTTTTATGTGTCTTGGATTTTTGTTCACGGAGATATGTTTGGAGTTTTGTGTAATCAATGTCTTGACCGTTTTTCCAAAGCGATCCACAGCAAGCGTTTTCCATGTTGGGCTGGTAGGGTTGTAGTAGAAAAAGTAGAATATATTAGGATATGTGATATGTTTGGGTATATATTTTTATAGTGTTACATGAAAGCATGTTTGATTTATGGACCAAGGTTTTGTGCTGGTTTAATTAATAGAACGAGGTATCTTTGACCATTCCATTGGGGGGTGTGGTGTCGAGCTGCCATGCCTGGGTACGGGTTTCAGTTTGGGCCTGGTGGTGTTAGTTTCGGATGTTTAGGGTTCCAAAAGCCCCTGAAATGTTTCAAGAGTTTTTGAGCATGTTTAGGGTTCCAAAAGCCCCTGAAATCTTGAAAAACAAACATTAAACTCAACAGACAAATCCCCCACCCCTCACACACAAGTTGTTGACGATGAGATCTGAATGTGTGCCGGAGTTTCATATTATTACATGCAAGCGTGTTTTGATATATGGACAAGTGTTGGGACCCCATTCCAGGGGGCGGCTGTCGAGCCCCACTGCCAGCCCGGGTAGCAGATTCGGTGACCCCTGATGGCCGCGCCCGGGTTCTGACGTGTGTGCAAAATTTCAAGAGTTTTTTTGAATATTAAGAGCCCCAAAGTGGCAAAAAAGGCAAAAAAAATAAAAATAATAATAAATATAGCAATAAATATAGCTGCAAGCATGATGGTAGGGCTCAAGCCACCAGTGCCATCGCCACCCGATTGGCATCAGGTGAAGCTGTTGCCCAGTGCAATGCGTCACAATATCCCTCGGCAGTGAGGTTTTTAAAGGATGGTTAAGGTTACTCCGAATCATCTAGACTTTAAAATCACATTCACAGAACAATATATATATAACTTTAGTAACACTTTACAATAAGATTTCATTTATAAACATTGTTAACATGAACAATATTTATATAGCATTCATTCATGTCAGTTAATATTCCAAGATTTTAATTAATGTCAGTTAATATTCCAAGATGAAATGCGCTAAAAAAGAGTTTTAACTCCCATATCAATCTTGTAGCTACCATTATTTTTTTATTTAATCATTTAGCGGTGCTATACAATAGTCCAGGAAAGCTGGAGAAAAACTCCTTATATTCATGTGCAGAATTATTAGGCATGTTTTCTTTTACAGATGAAATGCACTAAAAAAGAGATTTAACTCAAACTGTTTTTAACTCAAAATTCGAGGTATTATAGAGACAAATTAGAGTATTATGTTATGAAATACCTACAGAAATGGATAAGTTAAGACTTGACCGTGCTACAAAAAATGCTGACTGGGTCATGAGGTCAGAAAAGAAGAAGAAAAAAACAGGTCAAGAAGAACTAGGAATTAATGTGAAGATTAATTTTTAGTCAATTCTGCAAGACAGACTTTCAGGAAAGGAGGTGGAATAAAAATGAGCTCCTAAATCTTAATCCCGGATTCTGGAAGATATATTCCTCAAACCATCGGACAAGAGGAGGTGGTGCTGGTCCTTCACGAGTCACGTCAATTGCTTGAAGGCTACTATATAAAAGTCTTAATATATGAGTATTTCACAATACTTCATGAGGTATTCTAAATGCGTGTTTTTTTTTAATCTTTGATTTCCTCAGAACCTGACACATTGTAATTGCGAGACTAGGAAAGTGGCAGTTCCGCCCAAAAATGTTGGTGCTGGAGACTAAATGCTCCCTGATAGTTTCACACCTAATTCACTTAACACACACACACACACACACACACACACACATTACCCACAGTGACAGAGGGACAGAGTGACATCAGATGTATGATAGTTTTTTTAATTTTCTATCATCCATATAGTGTTGTATAGTCATGAAACTATGCATAATATTTCCTCAGAATGACATCTTCTATGTGTACATTTTTTTGAAGTGTTTAGAAGCATTACGGCTTTGCTCTTTTTAATCTGCTTTATTTTAAGTTACACATAATTCATTGATTGAAAAATAAACTCAAACTTTTTTTTATGATATGGTTATTTTAAACAGAATAAATGATGTATAATTCAGAGGAGAGTTAGTTAGTGTTGATCAAAATTTTAAGGAAAACAAATATATTGCTCTAATATATACAGCACATACTTTTAAATCCATTCAGCTTCAATTACCAAACATACAATCTTAATTTTACTTAAAGCAAACTATATATTTAAAATATATGAGTTCTATGCATATTTTGTAATTTAAAAAAATATATCCAACAATTGTTATGCAAAAAGACAAGGCCTGGGATATTTCTTTATCCTTTAATGCAGACCAAATGAATGAAATGGTTAAACTCTTGTCACCGTAGTAAACAGTCAGCCACACACACACACACACACACACACACCGGCGCGTATATATATAGGGTGGGCGAAATCAAATGGAAAACTAAGTTGTCTAACATCAAAACTCAATCATGCGCTAATCATTTGTGATTAGTTTGGACTGATGTCAGTGCAGCGTGAGCCGATCTTGATCAAGCGACACTGTTAGTTACTTCACAGAGATACAGTAAGAAAGCATTTGAATTCACCACAGAAATAACATCGCTGCGAGATCTAGTGAGAAGCATTCAAATGTCTCCGTTATTACCCGTAGATCTCTATTAGATCAAACAGCGTTGCCGTGGAAACCAGGAGAAACATTGTGCCATGATTAAGTCCACAAATCAGAAAACATTCACGATGGATTTAATGTAGTACTTAACTATGATCATATATTTCCATATATAGCGCCACCACTTCTGAAGCGTGTGCAAAGTTTCATGAGTTTTCGAGCATGTTTTGGCCCTCTAAAAAGCAATTTACTTTGGAGAAGAAGAAGAAGAAGAAGAAGAAGAAGTTGGAAGTTTAATGAGTTTTCGAGCCCTTCTCACCATCGGGTGCTCGGCCCTAACACACAATAATAATAAACAGAGCAATTTCCAAAGAGGGGTCCTCACACCATCCGGTGCTCGGGCCCCACAATCCTTCCGAACAATGGGGCCTCGCTTGGGCCCTAAAAAATAATCCTTCCGGAAACAATAGGGCCTTCGCCTTTTCAAGGCTTGGGCCCTAAAAAATAATTCTTCCGGAAACAATTGGGAGTTGGTCTTTTCAACATCGGTGTGCTGGCCCTAGTTACAATTTTGTTTTATTGAAATCAAAGGAGGTCAAGGTTTTTGGCAAATGACCCAAAAGTTTTGCTGCACTACAAATAGAGTCTAAACAGTTGCTCACTGAATGACAGTGACAGGTGTTTGTGATATGCATTCATAGCGCATTAAATAACAACTGCTTTCTTACCAGTGTAAATACAAAGACAAAAAAGAAAACAGAAGAAATTGCCAAAATTTACATCGTGTTTAATGTCATAAAAGGTTAATTCTTAATTAAAAACTAATGTCTTTGCCACATGGACTGGTTGAGAAACAGGGAACAGTGATTCATCTTAAGGGTCGTATCCTCTATCAGGGCCAGTGTAAGCAGCAGTGTACCACAGGGGTCTGTTTTACATCTGTTGCTCTTTCTGATCTATATGAAATTATTTCGATTCTGGTATAGATAGCAAACTAGTTAAATTTACAGATGATACAAAGTGGGGAAGTGGCAAACAGCAAGGAATTTACTAAATGACTTAGACCAGGAGTCCCCAATCCTGGTCCTGGAGGGATTTACTAAATGTTTCATTCCAGCTGTGGGCTGAACTACCTAATTCAACCAAATCTTGTTCTAACTGGACCTTTGCTCACTTCCAATTCTGAAGGTGCTGGTCATTTTGGAGATCAGAAAACCTGTTGGACTGCGGCTCCTCCAGGAACAGGATTGGGGATCAAAATCATGGATTGAACAGACACTTATGAAATGACATTTAATGTTGATAAGTGCAAAGTAATCCAAACAGGAAAAGTGGGAACATACACTACACATATCACATGGGTTATTCTGAGCCATTGGAAGCTGCCCATGAAGGGATTTAACCATTTACATGGGGTTTCTCAATGAAGGGGGGGCAAAAAAAACAACACAAAAAACCGGGAAAATATGTAGCAATATCTAAAATGGATAAATTTAAACTTAAAAGGGGGCTGGGATCCTGTACAGGCGCTGCCATGAGCAGTGTAATTATTTTTGTTGTAGTGGGTGGGATTGGTGGGGTAAACAAAAAAAAAGGGGTAATTGCGAGAAAAACAAAAATTCATGATTTTTTTAAAGTAAAAGTAAATGTTATTTAAAACCTGGGGCTAGATTAAATCAAAACTTTGACTCACCCCTTATCACAAATGAAATCTGTATAATAGCCCGGGGAGATTGTTCAAAAAAAGGCATTTCTTCTACTCCCCAAAACCAACCGCCATTCAATTCTGAGTTGTTTGCTATTAGTGGGTGGATCAAAGTTTTGAAGTCAATATGTTTAAGGTTATCAAAGTGTATACAGAATATGTTTGCTCTAAAATGCAAGAAAATGACGCAGAGGTAGGTGAGAGTCGGTAGTGCCAACAGGCATGGAAGCGAGATGAACACAGTTGAGGGAAGGGGCTCTCGTGTGGGGAATATTTCTGTCTTGTGGGATTTGCAGGATCTCTATGCCTTGTTGCAGGTGGGAACAGAAGTTCAGAAGTAATGTGAAGGAATTATTGGAAAGTAGTATTGTGATAGATTAGTCACATGCTGAGCTCTACATGGATTGGGTGTTTGCTAGGGTGACCAGATGACTCCATAATGCCCGGGATGCTGCGGATAAGGTCTGTGGAACGTTTGAATTATGCGTAAGTAAGTATTGTTGTTGTTTTTAAATTACATTTAAATGTAAAGAATGATTATTATTTGTTGTTAATTATTGCAGTTGATCGGACCAATCAGATACTGATTTCAGCACCAGTGCGTATCACTAGGGTAGGGTTGCCACCCGTCCGGGTTTCGCCCGGACAGTCTGGTTCTTGGCATCTGTGTCCGGGTGCCAATTAACAAACCCGAATGTCCGGTTTTAGGTGAAATGCATACAAAGGCAAAGGCAAAGCATACATACTGTTAACATGTATTAATTAACAGTGTGTGTTGACATTTGCGAACTAAATTAAATATTTATGTCCATTAAAAGTAATGTACTGTATAATACACTATATAAGAGAGCCGTCCGTTGAGAGAAAGTGTGGGTGATTGTGGTTTTTATGTGTGTTTTATTTGGTTTTTCTGTGTTTTTTAAGTGGTGTTGAACTAGCCCAAATGTGCAACCAGCTAGGAAATTATTTTTTCTCTATCCACTATGCCTGCAAAATTCAATTGCTAAAAATACCAACAGTATGATTTATTGTATGTACCAGGATCTGATAATTTTGGTGTTTTATAGGCTAATTGAAATATGTCGGATTTGGTTTGTGGAAAGGTGGACCTACACTAGGCCACTTATTTTTTTAAATTTACAGAAAAAAGCTAGTGAAACATGTTTTAGAATTGCAGATGTTTTATCTATTACTGTTGCTGTACAGTAAAGCACAACACTCAATTAAAAAAAAGGTGTCAATGCTTAATTTACAGATTCTTGCATTCAGTTTAAGGGGGGGCTTTAAAATCCTATAAAAGTCATCTGGTCACTAGTGTTTGCCCATTACATATTTTATATTTTCTATTTTTTTTGATGGCTTTGAGATTCGTTCTGGTATTTAAAGTGATGCTGCCTGAATGTATCCCGGGCTTTCATATTCATATTTCATGTTCTGGTTGTCCCTCTCCACTGCACCCTGTGGCACTTGCTAAGTCCCCCCCTATGGTCCCACAGCCAGGCCCAAACCCTGCTATCCCCGAAGTAGCTACAGTGCTGTCGCTACTACCTCGGGCAAAAATAAAACCCCTTGACAATGGGTGTGATAGTACTATTCCAGCAACAGTTAAAAAGACCTATGATTGGGGGAGTAAAAAGGCCTTTAAAAAGGCTTTTTCTGCTCATGTTTGGGGGGTTCAGGTCCTTTAGCTTCTTGTAGGCTTCTGGCTCCAGTTTCTCTTTCAGCTTCTTGTCGATTTTCTCCACCTCTTTTTGGATGTTCCTCATGGAGTTGATTAATATATTGCAGTTTTCCTGCACTGTGCCTTTCTCCTGGATGCTGATGATTGGGAAATCTAAGTGGAGGTGGTGGTTAATGGTGTTGATAAGGAGGTTGGTGGCTCGAAAGTTGTTGGACATCAGCGAGTAGATTTCCTGCTGCAGCTGTATTACCTTCTCACGCCTTTTGGGGTTGTCAGGGTACAGGAGATCAGAAAAGGACATTTTTGCTGAGAGATCTGTCTCCTGGAACATACAATAATCATAAATAATAAAAAACATATTAGCACCCTAGCACGTTTACTTCACCTGTTGATTTCTTGCTCCAGAAGTGTTCTTCTGCTGGTTTTTTCTTGTGGCAGTTGAGAAATGACAAGTCATGAGAAAATATTGCTGGATAAAAACACCAGCCAGAAGCTGAGACAGCAAGGCATATATGTCAAGTGAAGTGTGAATTATCATTTTTCTTTTTTGTATATATTGTTACAGTTCATAATTTATAGAGAGGCTTTTGTTTCTTTTGAAGTCCTGGTATACAGGCTGTCCCTTTAAATCTGAATTGGTCCAGGTGTATCCAAAGACACCATAAACATCCTTTTTTGTATATCTGTATATTCTAATTTAAGGCAAACAGGGGGATGGGGAAGGTTGCTGAGATGGGGGGGGGTATTTATCATAAATATCATTTTATATTTATGATAAATATAAAAAGGGTCTGTAATGGTTTTAATATGTTTATTTTTTTCAATGAACAAAGATTGTAAAGAATGCATACACACATATATATATATGTGTACTTTTAAACCAATGTATAATATTGTTTTGCTATTTTCCTCAAAAATGCCAGTGCTGATTACTATTTACTATAATATTTTCCAGAATTCCTTAACTCACCTGTTTTTGAAATAGTTGGTATAGCAGGATAGGCATCATAAAACAAGAAAATGACTTATTTGACATAAGTTTGCTGCCACGTTCATCGGACATTTGCAAAAACTATTTGCAACAACACTGTCATAAATTTCCAAGAGAAAGTTGCCATAGCTGTTTGCCACAAGTCTTCGACACAGCACCTCTTTGCATGTGAAAAAAGTGACCGTGCAGCAAGTTGGCAGAAAATGTTCAGTACATTTTTGGCAAACATTTTGCACATTTCTCACAAGTTTGCCAGAAGCAAGGGCGCTAGGACAACGGAAATGCCAAACACTGCAGTTTTTTTTTTAAATCTTACAGCAGCTTCTCAACAAAACTTACATCCAAGCAAAGAAAGTGCAAGTGAAATTAAAGCTATGGTCTACGATGTTGAAAATCGGTCGAAGTTTTAAAAAACTCATCCCGCCCCTCCACACACACACACCCCTCCCCTCTGTGCTACCCGATCCCTCCCACCGGGAAACGACCTGAACAACGTCAGAGAATGTCTAATATGACAACGTCTCTCTCTCAGTCAAGCTGTGATCACCGGTAGTAAACATCGGAACAGAACAGTAGTTAGTATTGCTAAGGTTTTGAGTAATTGTTATAGCAGCACACAGCGCATCTTGTTCAAATTCCGATCGGCTCGAACAGAAACCCGCTACGAAATATATTCAACCTTCAAAATTTACTTTGACCATTGATAGGCGATGCTAAGCGGCTAACATTCCAATGCCGACCCGGCCTTTCTTGGGTATGTTGTCAGACTGATAAAAGCTATTTATGTAACACACTCACACCACCAAAAAGTATAAATAAATGCTTACCTGTAACAAAAGTCCCAATAGTTTTTCGTCCCAAAAAGTCCCAACAAAAGTTTTTCAGTCCCAAATCTCCCTGAAGCTTCCTCCAACGGTCAATGGTGAACCCTATATTGATTCTACTTTGAGTCCGGCGTTTTGTTTTTTTTTTCCAACCTTGCTGTCGGCCGGACATCTTACATTGGTCAACTTCTCTGCAGCTGTACACCCAATAGAATGAATGGATTTTTTTCATTCTTTTTTCTCTTCATATTGTAAGGATTGTACTGTAGAACCATAACCAGCATCTAAACGAGGTTATTAATAATGAACAATCTTTGAAATCGTAGACCATAGCTTTAAATGTATAGTGGATGTGAGGTGTGGACGCAGCTGGAACACGTGGATTTGTGGTGTGGGGTCAGATGGAACACACGTGGTTTGCTAAAATATGATGCGAGGTTATGCTACTGCTAAAATAATACTAATAAGCCATAGAATAGAACAGGAAATGCATTTTTTTTGTTTAAAAGAAAAACACTTGTTTACAAGTGGGAAGGGTGTAAATATGAATGTAACTTCAGTTTTTATTTAATTTCAAGCCCTGCTTGAATTTGTATTTGCGGTTTGTATTTGTTTTTCTACTTGTATTTTTTATTTTTTTTTTTTATATTTTTTTTTTTTAATTTCTAGCTTTCTGAGTTTTACGAGTACTTTTTTAGCTTTCATTTGTGTATTTGATTTGTATTTTATTTTCCCTTTTCTCGTTGAGTTTTGTACTTCAAGCCCACTGTACTTTAAATTCAAAAAATTTAGATTGTTGTTATCAAAGAGTGTTGTATAAGTAAAAGCTTATATAATGTTTGTCTAATGAAATATTTTTAAATGGATGTATTTTGGATTTGTTGTGTTGTTTGTGTGTATTTGCTGGATGTGGTTCACTGCTCTTACATACAGTGTGCTTTGCTAGAGCAGGTCCAAGTTCACTCTCCTTTCCTGGAATCTGAGTCACGGCCTCCTCCTCCTGCTGGTACAGTTCCCCATTTCTCCTCCTTCCTCTTTCTGCAGTAATCAGGGTGAGTGATGAAAAGTAGTACAGTACACACACAGGGTGCTGAACTGGAACGGTCAGGTTTTGCTCCCCTTCCACGGAATCTGAATCCGGCCCTGAGTCACGGCCTCCTTCTAAAGAAAGGTTTGCACAATCCCCCATTTCCTCCTTCCTCTTTCTGCAGTAATCAGAAATCTGTGATGGAGAATACAGCGTGCAGATTGTGCAATTTTCATGCAAATAAATGCTGTGGAGCAAATTGTACGGTTACATAATGTAACCTTCGTTTACGTGCACAGAGAACACAGTACTCGATAAACTTACATCATGGAATCTATGGCTGTCATGTGACATAGTGTTAAAATTACACAGTGTGCCATGGCTTGTGCCTTGTGTTTGCCTTGTTTAATACTTTGTTTTACTGCTCTTACCCAAATTGTTTTTCAATTCAACTACAAATCTACGAATTTAAAGTATTGTGCAGGCGCTACAAAAGTGCTTAAACAAAAAAAAGACTGGTGCTTCGTTCAGGAATCCAAATACAGTAAACAGAAACTAATCAAGCAGAAAAACCACCAACATGAAGATAGCAACCCCTTTGAATATCAAGTACAAGTCCCACATAAACTTCATCTGTATTATTAAAATAGTGACAAGAAGTTTCTGAAAAGCAAATCACATACAGCATCTTTCCCGTTTCAACTTTGCAGCAAAAAAACAAAATAGTGAAGGGACTTCCTCCATGATTATGTACGTAAAAATCAACCTTTTTTTCTAATTTCTAATTGCTGAGCATCTCCGCAAACTAATAGAAAATAACCAAAATAATCCAAGGTTTTTATTTAACACCGTTGCTAGACTAACAAATAAACAAGCATCGAGCTTAGCAAATTATTAAGTTATTGTTTTGTAGTTTTGTAGTAATGACTTTATGAATTTGTTAATTGAGGATTGAATCAGTTGCTAAATTGTAAATGTACAATCTTTATTTATGTTTTTTTATTGATGTTTTATTATTCGCACCTCAAGTTATAGTACCTGAGGATTTACTACTGTGGTTTAGGAATATATGAATAGGATTATCTTTGTATACTTATCATTGCATCTAATGTTTAGATCCAATACCTACTAAACTACTGAAAGAAGTGTTACCTGTAGTGGAAGAGCCGCTTCTCAATATTATTAACTCGTCTTTATCTTTAGGTCATGTCCCAAGAATATTCAAGTTGGCAGTCATAAAACCTCTCATTAAGAAACCACAATTAGATCAAAATAACCTAGCAAATTACAGACCCATTTCAAATCTTCCATTTATGTCTAAAATACTAGAAAAAGTTGTGTCCGCTCAATTGTGCTCTTTCTTGCAAGAAAATGATATCTATGAACAATTCCAGTCAGGATTCAGGCCGCATCACAGCACAGAAACTGCGCTCGTTAGAATCTGAGATGGTTTAATTATAGCTTATGATTTACTTTTTGTTTCTGTACTAGTTTTTATTTATCTTAGTGCTGCGTTCGACACTATAGATCATAAAATACTCTTAGATCGACTCCAAAATTACACTGGTGTTCAGGGACAGGCATTAAACTGGTTTAGATCGTACTTATCAGACCGCTACCATTTTGTCTGTTTAAATGGAGAAAAATCTAAGATAATGTCAGTAGACTATGGGGTGCCGCAAGGATCCGTGTTAGGCCCTCTGCTATTCTCAATATATATGCTGCCACTTGGTAATATTATAAGAAAACATGGAATTAATTTATTATTTTTTGATTATTTCATTCTGTTTTATATTTAATCACGACCTGTATTTGGTAATGTTATGATGAAAAATGGAATCATGACTTGGCCATCACGACCAGATGAAAACGCTAAATTATCTAAACTGACTGCTTTTTGTTTAAGGTTTTAAATGATTGATTGTTGTGTAATTTTCTGATTTTTAATACAAAACCTATCACAATACAACTTTAACTTGGAAGGATGTCCTGTTACTTTATCCACTACAGTAAAAGACCTGGGTGTCATATTAGACCGAAAATCATATTTCATTTGTTACAAGAACAGCCTTTTTCCACCTTAGAAACATTGCTAAGCTACGTAACATGCTATCTATTTCTGACGCAGAAAAGTTAGTTCATGAATTCATGACCTCGAGACTAGATTACTGTAATGCTTTATTAGCTGGTTGTCCTGCATCCTCAATAAACAAGCTACAGTTAGTCCAAAGCACTTTGGCTTCTTGCGGGGTTCCTTTTAGCAATA
>NC_056606.1:1744416-1744690 GCF_018340385.1 Cyprinus carpio | reverse complement strand
CTGACGCACCTCAAGCACTCGCTGGGCGGAGGATACTTAGTTACGTTTTTGTGGAGGTTTTTTGCTTTATTTGGTAGTATTTCGAATTAAGTATTAGTAAAACATAATAAAAAAAAACCGCTTGTTCACTCATTTCGGCGCCCCTATGGATGAGTGGCGCCCCTAGCATTTGCCTAAAATTTTATCGGCTCGTTTATTGATGAGTGGGGTTGCTAGCATTTGCCTATTCCGCCTATGCCACGGGCCGGCCCTGGTAGGAGCGGTTGTTTTGAAT
>NC_056606.1:1735571-1743420 GCF_018340385.1 Cyprinus carpio | reverse complement strand
GCTACACCTTTTACAAAGGTGATTTTAAATTGCTGGAGAGAGAGCTGAGTAGGTAGTAATTCCGCTGGGGTGTAAAGACCTTCAGCTAAAACATGTCATGTCTATTAGGAGACAAACTTTTATTTGACTTAATTAATGATCCTAACAGTGACATAAATGTCGCCCGGACCTTTACAGTAGAAGGAAGCAGTTGCGTGCTGTTTGCAAGCACTGACACCATGCGCTGTTTCAAGTGCAGGGTCCCGGGACATCACAGGAGAAACTTCCCGATCAGAGAGGCTGAGGCAGGGCAGGCAGAACAGAAGGAGGCTGTCGGGGTTCAGGGAGCACAGGAGGAAGAGCCGCTGCAGGATGCGGGAAAAAAACAAGCCTAGTGCTCAATCAGAAGAAAACTCCAGTGAAGAAAACGGTGACAATATGGATTTCACTGAAGCTAAAAATAAAAGGAAAATAAAGAAAAATGAAAAAAAAGATGGCAAGAAAAAGCAGCTGGAGCGGAGCTCTGAGGTGGTACCTACAGATCACAGGCTAGTTATGCACAATTTTACCGCCATGAAGAGAATACATTTGATCTCTTTTAATCTAAATGGTTGTAGACAGAGTTTTAAAAGAGCGCAAGTTTTAGAATGTTTAGATCAGAAGAGGGTGGGGGTGATGTCAGTAATGACCCAGACTGGAGAGCTGATTGGAAGGGGAAGTGTTTTCTGAGCCATGGTTCCAATAATAGTGCAGGGGTAGCTGTGCTTTTTGAACCAGGTTTGGAAGTTGACATTTTAAAGACAGAAGAGACAATAAAAGGGCGGATTTTAAAAGTAACAGCAAAAATAGAGGATTTTAGCTATATTTTTAAAAATATTTTAAATATGCTCCAAATATTGGGAGTGAAAGGATTTTAGTTTTAGAGATTTTAAAGCACTCTTTTAACTGTAAATGATGAAAATATGTTAATATTGTAGGAGCAATATTTTAATATTCATATTAACATAAAAATGTTAATATGTTGTAGGAGCAACTATGGACGGCTCGGTAGAACCCTTGCGGGGAGGAGTTTCTTTACTATCGGACAGGCGGTGCCATCGAAACGGTCAGCAGTCAGTAGCTGGCGGCAGGGAACACGCAGAGTGGTCTGCACAGACTCATGTGTCTTTCGTGGCGGATAAGCTACAAGCAGAGTCTCCGTTCCTGGACTTCAGTTTCACTAAAGGTTTACACATTATGCACCTCAATGTTCGCAGTCTTTTTTCCAAATTAGATGAGATAAGATTGATGATGTGTAATAGTAAAGTTGGGATTGTGTGCTTTTCAGAGACCTGGTTGGACGCCTCGATCAGTGATACAGAAATTGAAATTGAAAATTATGTTGTTTTAAGGAAAGATAGAAATCGTAATGGGGGTGGAGTATGTGTTTTCTATTAGGGCTGATATTTGTTTTAATCGCAGAATGGATTTAAATCATGATCTTATTGAAGCTGTGTGGTTTGATGTACAGTTAACTAAAAGTAAGCCTATATTAATTGGGGCTCTGTATAGACCTCCTGATCAGGGGCCGTATTCACAAAGCATTTTATCTTACCACTAGGAGTACTCCTAAATCGCACTAAAAGATTTTAGCTAGGAGTTTTCTCTTAAAAGTTATTCACAATGCCTTTCAGACCTACTCTTAGTAAAGAAAAATGACAACTCCTAAACTAAGAGCGAGTCTTCGTTGCTATGGATGACGTCATTACTCATGCACAAGCTTGACTGAAGTGACCACCTTGATTGGCTGATGATTGTAACACGGGAATGATTCCAAACACCTCCCCTACGATGATGAGTGACAGGTCTGAGAATGCGTGTGCTACACAAGTAGTGCGAAGGACGGAAGATGATGAATAACTGAATAAATAGCCTAAATGAATAAAGAGTAAGGCAAAACAAGCCTAGTAGCCTAATGACACATATGGATTGATGCAATATCTTTGCAACATTATTGAATTAATCTGTCACTATATGCCTCTACGTTTGCAAAGAGAAGAACATTTTAATTTGATTCACAATGAAACGTTACAATTAGTTTACATGCAATGAGTAGCCTAGTTTTGGTTGTTGTTGGTGGCGTTATTGCATCTAGTTATGCCTACAATGCAAAATTGTTCCCTCGCGATTGGAAGCTCCTGTAGTCGCCGCATTCGCATTTCAAAACATCGCAACGTGAAATGCCACAAAAAGCGGTTTGTGAATAGGTCTTAGTGAGTTAGGAGTCCTCTCGACTTCTTTTAAGCTGTCCCAGACTTAGGTGCTACTTTCAGGGCTAAAATGCTTCATGAATTACTCTTAGTGAAAAAAATTAGGAGTCCTAAAGTTAGGAGTGACACGCCCATTGTTTTTAGGAGTTGCTCCTAAATTCACCAGTTAGGAGCTACTTTTAGCCTTAAAATTCTTTGTGAATACGGCCCCAGAATAATTTTTATCAGTTGTTGGAAGAATCTTTTGTCCCCTGTAGTGATTTTAAGGATGAGGTTATAATGTTAGGTGATTTTAATACTGATGTTTCTAACAAGGAGCATGGGATGTATAAAGCCTTTAATAGGTTTTGCCAGGTTTTTGATTTACAGCAATTAATTAAAGAGCCCACACGAGTGGCTAAAATGAGTCAAACGGTTATTGACCTCATTTTGGTATCTGAGCAATCTATGATTTCTCAGAGTGGGGTTGTAAATTGTACTATGAGTGACCACTCATTAATATATTGTACAAGGAAAAAGTATAAAGTTGTATTGAAGAAACAAAACACAATTAAGATCAGGTCATTAAAAAAATATAGTCGTGAGGTCTTTATTGAGTGTTTAAATTCACTGAACTGGCCTTTAGTGTTATGTTCGGATGTTGATGAAGCATGGGAGCAGTTTAAAAATATGTTCTTAGAGGCAGTAGATAAAGTTGCTCCGATAAAAACTATTAGAGTAAAACTGAGGTCAGAGCCATGGATGAATGGTGATATTTTAGAAGTAATTAGTAAGAGAAATAAAGCCTTTTCTGTATTTAGGAAGAGTAAAGAGCAGGATGACCTGGATAATTATAAGAAGTTAAGAAATATAGTGCAAAAGATGATTAAAACATGTAAAAGGGACTTTTTTCGTGATAAATTAACTGAGCATAAAGGTAACCCAAAGAAACTTTGGCAGTCATTGAAACAAATTGGGTACAGTAATAGACTTAAGACAAAGACTAATAATATTTGCCTAAACATCAATGGGGAGCTCTCTTCTAATCAATTAAAGGTTGCGGATAAATTTAACTCCTTTTTTACTTCTATAGCTGGGCATTTAGTTGAAAAGCTACCAAGAAAACCTGGGTTATGTAAGGGTTAATGCCCGACGAGGTGTCCATTGTCAGGTTTTAATGGACGACGGCGAGGTGTGAACCGGCAATGGACACCTCGGAGGGCATTAACCCGCTTATACCATGGTCACTTGCCAAATAAAACATTTTTAAAACATTAGTTTATATTTTAATTAGGCTAAATCTAGTTTTTACAAATAATAACTTGCCTGACGGTTTATTTAGCAACCGGAGATATTTATAGTCCGCTCAGCTTGTAGAACCCTTCAGGTTCAAAAATGCCTTTTTTTTTTTTTTTCATGAAACACAAAGGTAGGCATAGTTATTTTTTTATTACACATAAAACAATTAATCAAACAACAATCAAAAAAAAAAAAAACAACAACGCTGTAACGTTACTCTCCTCCTGCCTTGGTTGTCTGGACAGCTGCGTAAAACTCCCGCAGGGTCTCATTCAGAGCAGCAGCGGTGTAATTTTCAAAGCTGGAGTCCATTTCTTTTTGAACAATAAAGTCAATCTGAGTGTATTTACTGCCCATTTCGTATTTTTTTCGTGTTGATCTCATCTTTTTCGTCTTCTATTTGATTCAATTCTCCCGGTGTTATCTCTTTGTGTCGTTTCTCCGTTTTATTTAAATTTTTTCTTTCTTCAGCAGCATCCCAGTCGTCAAAGTTGTCATATTCTCCATAAATGTTAAAAGAAATAACAAAGTCGCTCATTGTTGTATTAGTAGGCTATGTAATATCTAACTAACGTTAGATGTTTGTTTTGATAGAGCGGATACTTTGACTGCCTGTTGCTATGGTTACTCACAGCTGTTGTAGGCAGCGCATTTATTTATTAATTTCGAATGGTAAACAGGCAGTTTCACCAGAACTACTTTACTAGGTGTCCTCTATCACTTTTTAACGGACACCCTGCAGCCAATCAGAATCGAGTATTCACCCAGACCATGGTATAAATGATGGTGAGGTCATGTCCAAGTATTATTCTAAGCTTGGAGTGGTAACTGATTCTTTTGGCCTTTCCTTGGTCTCACAGGATGAGGTATTAAAGTTATTGAATGAACTTAAGTGTTCAAAGGCAATTGGTCTAGATGAAATACCTGCCAGATTCTTAAAAGATGCTGCAGAATATATCTCTCCATATCTCACTCATATTTTTAATCTTTCAATTATGTCCGGTAGAGTTCCGAAAGATCTGAAGCTTGCTAGGGTTGTTCCGCTATATAAAAAAGGGAGCAAATTAGATGAGGGAAATTATAGACCAGTTTCGATTTTGGGAGTTGTATCAAAAGTCTTGGAGAAAATAAATAATTATATTAGTAATTCTGATTTGTTTTATGAATTTCAATCTGGTTTTAGAACATCTTATTCTACGGATACGTGTTTATTGTATTTAACAGATTATATAAGAAGAGAGATCGACTTGGGTAAACTTTGTGGCATGGTGTTGTTGGACCTCCAGAAAGCATTTGATACCGTTGACCATCAGATCTTGCTGATTAAACTAAAAGCCCTGGGTTTTAACAGTATGGCATGTGAATGGATCAGATCATACTTGATGGAGAGGTTTCAAAGAGTTGATATTAACAGCACTCTGTCTGTTGCTAGAGAAATAACATGTGGGGTGCCTCAGGGTAGTGTCCTGGGTCCATTGCTTTTTCTCTTGTATATAAATGATATGAAATCTGTTTGCAACTGTAATCTTTTTCTCTATGCGGATGATTCAGCCTTGGTGTTCTCCCATAAAGACAAAGAAGTTATTGAGAACCATTTAAGTGATGAGTTAATGAACATAAATGAATGGCTGATAGAGAACAAACTGTCTTTGCACCTGGGTAAAACTGAATCCATTTTATTTGGTTCAAAAATAAGGTTGAGTAGGACTCCTGAGCTCAAAATTTCTGTGGGTGGCACTCAGATTGAAGTTAAAAATTGTGTTAAATATTTAGGCTGTGATTTGGATAGTTCTGTGAGTGGAGAAATTATGGGTCAAAGAGTTATTATAAAAGTGAACCAAAGAATTAAATTTCTAGCACGTAAGGCTCAGTTTCTAAATAAAGAAACTTTAAAAATGTTAGCAAATGCTTTAATTCAGCCACACTTCGATTATGCTTGTACTACATGGTACAGCAGCACCCCCAAGAGGATAAAAGTTCAACTCCAAACGGCACAGTATAAATTAGTCAGGTTGATTTTAAATCTCAATAATAGGAACCATGTCGGCTCTCCTGAACGTAAGAAATTAAAATGGTTGACTGTTGAAAACAGGGTGACACAGTTGAAACTGAGACTAACACAAAATATTTTGTATAGGAATGAGCCAAGGTATTTTAAAGATTATTTTAAGCTTATAAGGAACTCTCATAGCTACTCAACTAGAGGTAGTGCCACAGACATAGTTCCTTGTAGATTTAAGAGCTGTTCTGGGCAAAACACTTTTTTGTACATGGCAGCTGTGGAATGGAACAGACTCCCAGTTGAGATTAAGTTAAGCCAGTCAGATCACTGTTTTAAAAGAGCATGTGGTGAATGGCTGCTAAATGAGAATTCGATTTAATTTTTGTATGTGATCTTAAGGAATATTTATTATTGCAGTGTATGCATTTGTTTATTTTATTTTTATTGGGATGTTGTTGATTGTTCAAGGTACCTTTTAGTCATCAGTAGCTTGCCTGCCATATTTTTCAGACTACAACGAGGACCACAATGGAAATAAGTTTGTAACTTTCTTGTGTTATCCTCGACAGTTCTGATTAATGCATAATGTCACTGTGATGACTACTTGTTATGCATTTGTTTTTTTACTGTCTAATAAATCAAATCAAATAATGGGCAGTGATTTTAATTGTACTGTGACTTTGTTTTTTTACTGTCTAATAAATCAGTTATTTTAATTGTAATTTGTTTTGTTTTTATTGTGACGTGTCGTTTTTTGCAGGTATATCTTCGCGATATACAAAAAACGAACAATTTGATTGGTAAGATTTTATGACATTTTAGGATACAATCAACACAGCGGCTACAATCTGTTTCTTTGTCAGAGCACCAACAGCCAAATCAACAAACACAAACTGGAAGAATCTCACCTTGAAGCCTTCTGTAAGTTCACTGATCCATTACATTCCAACAAAAATGGTTTGGTAACACTGTCAAGGGTCCATACAATCCAATTCAGTGAATTATTTAGTCTATAACACATTTGTATATCAATAAGCATCCACGGACTGAAGAAGTAGCATTTGAGATTAGCCATGAAGCTATCTATAATTAGTTAGATTATTTGTTTGTTGCTTGTTTTTTTATGTAAACATTGAAAAAAATGTTATGTCAAAATGGCCGTTGACCCCTGAACTTTTGAGAGACAGGTCTTTGAGCCAATCGCTTTATGATAGAGGGCTCAACAGCCAACGAGCGCCAATCATGGATAATGTTCCGCCTTCTTTTTGATGGACAGTAAATCGATCCAATTGAAATTAATGATGGAAATGACTGACTTCTCTGATAGCCAATCAGTTCCTGTAACCAAAAATATATAGTTTGAGTGGGACGATCTATCCCTTCTCGTCACTGTTCATTGTATTCAGCTGTTCCCACTTACATCGTTTGTACCCTGTCTATAAATTTCCTGGAAACGGCGCGTTGTGGTTTTTATCGGTTTTTGATTTGGGTTTTTTATTTTTGGGTGGGTGTGTCAGAACTGCAGTCCAATCAGCAGCAACATGTAGATAAAGCACGCGGTATTAAAGTTCTATTACTCAATACCAGTAAGACTTACAGTGATTCTGACAGTTCAGGAACAAACCTCAAAGTGTCCCCTTTCAAAAGAGACCAAAACCATGCATATACTCTAAATGGTTCAAGAACAGCATGCAATTTAATATCGGGAGGCCTTTTTTTAGGCGTTGTTGGCAAAATTTGCAGGAACGGTAAAAGGTTAACAAAGATCGTAAAAGTGCAGAACCCCACCCTCCCTCCACGAGAGAGTTGGCTGCAATTTTGGAATCCACTGACTTGGTTGACACCTGGAGGTGTATGCATCCCACCACTCGCCAATACACCTGGTCACATCGCACATCACAGCGCATAGTCAGAGCACGACTGGACAGGCTGCAAAACTGGGACGGCCTGATGGACAAGGTGAGAGGGCGACTGCAGAGCTGGCGATGGCTGCTGTCTCACCTGTCCTTCAGGGGGAGGGTCCTAGTGAGTAATAACCTGGCGGCCTCTATGCTGTGGCATAGGCTCATGTGCCTGGACCCTCCTTGGGGGCTGGTCTCAGAGATACAGAAGACGTTTTTGGAGTTCTTTTGGGGTGGGAGGCACTGGCTGAAGCCAGCGGTCCTGTACCTCCCACGAGATGAAGGAGGACAAGGGTTGGTTGACATCGCCAGCAGGTTAGCAGCTTTTGGAATGATGGCGGTGCAGAGGCTCCTGTACACTGAAGACAAAGCTCACTGGATAAAGCTGGCCTGCTTGTTCCTCAACAATGTGGGGTGGGTTGAAGACAAAGCTCACTGGA
>NC_056606.1:1722216-1735198 GCF_018340385.1 Cyprinus carpio | reverse complement strand
TGAATATTTTAAAAGTCTGGAAAGGTGTAAAGGTAGATAGAGAGGAGGAGAATCTGAATGGTCAGCACCTGTTGGAGGAGCCTCTTTTCTACAACTCGCTTTTCTCGACACCTTGCCTTCAGTCAGAGGCGCTGTGTGCCAGGTTCGTGAGGACAGGAGTGGTCAGATTGGCGCACCTAATGTCTCCTGGGCTTTCTCGCTGGCTCAGTGCTGCTGAACTCGGTGGCAGGCTGGGCTGGTGCTGCGAGAGACAGGTAGACAGGGTGCTGGCTCAGAGGTCCTGAGGGAGGAAATGGAGCGAGGAAGGAAGAAGAGTGAGGACACCAGTTTCCCAGCACTGCTGCTGTCTCCCTGTGAGGAGGAGGAAGAGGAGGAGAAGGAGGAACAGGAGAGTGGAAAACTACTTACATTGAGAAATGTTAAAAGTAGTTTTCCATAAAACAGGTAGTAAAAGGTCTGTGGAGAGTGGTGGAGAGTGCTGTATAAGCCCCCACTGGAGAAGAGAGCTGGGGACCTGCAGTGGAGGCTCCTGCATGGGATTTTAGCCACGGGGAGGTGCCTGCACAGAGTGGACCCCAACATCAGCCCTGTGTGCAGTTTCTGTGGTCAGGCGGAGACAGTGTTTCACACATATGGAGACTGTGTGAGACTGGAGCTGCTGTTTCACCTCCTGACACAGCTGCTGCAGGGGCTGGGGGTTAAATTTACAAAACAGGTTTTTATTTTTGGAACCCCCTATAGACGTGTTCTTATTAATTTTATCATTGGCCAGGCAAAACTGGCCATTTTAAAATCTCGAAAGAACCAGCTCTCTGGGGCAGGACTGACCAGCGCGGTCAGGCTTTTCAGAGTGTTTGTGGTCAGTAGGTTAAAGGTTGATTTCACCTACTTTAACCTACGTTAACAATGTAGAGGGCTTTCAGGAGAGGTGGTGTGTGGGAGACACACTGTGCTCTATGGGAGAGCGCATCATGCTCTTTCTTTTTTTTGTCTGCTTTTGAATCTTCAGAATTTTAAATTATTAGTATTTATTGATTTTGGTCTTTTATTGTTTAAGTAAGTAAAGCATTTGTATTTGTATTTATTTATTTATTTTGGTTTCGAACGCCTGTTCCTCTGCCATGATGACTGATCATTTTTTTATCTTTTCCACGGTGTCTATCAAACCCTGATGTCAGTGCATTTTAGACCAATCATCACCTAGAATGGATGGATACATAAACATTGAGTGAAGAAGAGCTTGGATATGGTAGTTTCTCAATAGGTGCCATTGCAGTGATACCGTAGGATGAACTGTTGAGACGTGACAGAACTTACTTCAAAGCTACCCAAAAAAGAAGAAATACAACACAGAGAAATGTACCTGTTGTACAATGCCAGTATACCCATGCATGGCTTGGACATTAACCTGCAATATGATGTCAGTTGTGGTAACACTTTAGTTTAGGGGTTGCAAATGACAGCTTTTAAATAAGAACATAAGAAAGTTTACAAACGAGAGGAGGCCATTCAGCCCATCTTGCTCGTTTGGTTGTTAGTAGCTTATTGATCCCAGAATCTCATCAAGCAGCTTCTTGAAGGATCCCAGGGTGGCAGCTTCCACAACATTACTGGGGAACTGGTTCCAGACCCTCACAATTCTCTGTGTAAAAAAGTGCCTCCTATTTTCTTTTCTGAATGCCCCTTTATCTAATCTCCATTTGTGACCCCTGGTCCTTGTTTCTTTTTTCAGGTCAAAGAAGTCCCCTGGGTTGACATTGTCTTTACCTTTTAGGATTCTGAATGTTTGAATCAGATCGCCACGTAGTCTTCTTTGTTCAAGACTGAATAGATTCAATTCTTTTAGCCTGTCTGCATACGACATGCCTTTTAAACCCGGGATAATTCTGGTTGCTCTTCTTTGCACTCTTTCTAGAGCAGCAATATCCTTTTTGTAACGAGGTGACCAGAACTGAACACAATATTCTAGGTGAGATTACATTGCATATTTAAACCTATTTAACATTACTTCCCTTGATTTAAATTCAACACTTCTCACAATATATCCAAGCAACTTGTAACCCTATAGATTCCCCACATTGTCTAGATGAAGACATTTCTGAGTCAACATAAACTCCTAGGTCTTTTTCATAGTTGCATTCTTCAATTTCACTATCTCCCATATGATATTTATAATGCACATTTTTATTGCCCGCATGCAATACTTTACACTTTTCTCTATTATATGTCATTTGCCATGTGTCTGCCCAATTCTGAATGCTGTCTAGATCATTTTGAATGACCTTTGCTGCTTCAGCAGTGTTTGCCACTCCTCCTATTTTTGTGTTGTCTGCCAATTTAACGAGTTTGCTTACTATACCAGAATCTAAATCATTAATGTAGATTAGGAATAGCAGAGGACCTAATACTGATCCCTGTGGTACACCACTGGTTACCTCACTCTATTTTGAGGTTTCTCCTCTAATCAGTACTATCTGTTTTCTACCTGTTAACCACTCCCTAATCCATGTGCAAGTAGGTAAGTTAGACACGATCTCCCTTTCCTAAAACCATGCTTGCTGTCTCCCAGGATATTGTTACCATATAGGTAATTTTCCATTTTGGATCTTATTATAGTTTCCATAAGTTTACATATAACAGAAGTCAGGCTTATTGGTCTGTAGTTACCTGGTTCGGTTTTGTCACCCTTTTTGTGGATCGGTATTACGTTTGCAATTTTCCAGTCTGTCTGTACAATCCCTGAGTACTATTGGGAGGATCTCATACGGCCCAGGGGATTTGTTTATTTTAAGAGCTCCTAGTCCCTTTAACATTTCTGCCTCTGTTATGCTAAAGTTATTTAAAATTGGATTGGAACAGGTCGACATGTTGTCTGTGTTCTCCTTTGTAAAAACCTGTGAAAAGTAATCATTTAATATATTTGCTTTTTTTTTTTCTTCATCTACAGTATGATTTTGCCATTTGTGTCTCTTAGACATTTAACCTCCTCTTTGAATTTTCTCTTGCTGTTCTAATATTGGAAAAATATTTTGGAATTGGTTTTAGCCCCCTTAGCAATATTGATTTCTATCTCTCTCTTGGCCTTTCTAACTTCCTTTTATATTTGTGTTTGCAGTTCCAAGTACTCTTTCTGTGTACTTTTTTTTTTTTTTGGTCCCTTTTAAATGCTCTGTAAAGTGCCTTTTTCCACTGAATATTTTTTTTAATTGATCTATTAAAGCCTTTTGCCCATTTTGTTTTAGATTTAGATTTGTCTACTTTTGGAATGTAATTATTTTGCGTACTAAATTTTTAAAAAAAACAACCATCCTTTTTCTTTGGATGTTTTCTCTATTTTACTCCAATCTACTTCTGTTAGTCTCCGTTTCATACCTTCATAGTTTTTTTCTAAAATTGTAAACCTTAGCTTTAGTCATTACTTTTGAGGTTTTAAAAAATATTTCAAATGAGATGTTGTGGTCTGAGTTTGCCAATGGCTCTCTGACCTCTGTTTTAGTTATGAGTAATAAACAATCCATCCTGAGTTAAACATTTACAGAGTGCCCAGCAAACCAAATAACGTTGTGGCAACATTGCATCAAAGTGCAAACAGAACCATGTGACACTGTAGCAACACAAATTTGTAGACTCCAGTTAAAGTGTTCCCATTTATAAAGGAACTAGACCGGACCCAGACTTAAACTGGACCCAGAGTTGTACAAAAAGCTTCGTAATATATCTACGCCTGTTTCTGACAGGATTAAAATAGCTTCTCACGCTCTTACTACGACAATGGGCATCATGACAACGGCTTCTACTGTTGCTGTGGTTGAACTAATTAACAAAGGGGTAATCTTTAGTCGAATCGTCACTACCCTGAGCAGGATCTCAGAGGCTGTGGCTATGTTTGGTTTAGGGGTGTTAAAGCCTGTTTACACATAGTTGCCAACAATAATTGATAGCAATTTTTCTAATCTACATTTGGCAATGTATTGCTGGAAATCTTGCCCCGGTACATTCAACATGTAATGTCCAGCTTCCTATACAATACTGGCACATCCAGGTGTGGCATATGATACATATTATTATTTATTTCTTAACAGATGCCCTTATCCAGGGTAACTACAATATATCACATTATACATTATTTCACATTATACAGATATCACATTATTTTTACATACAATTACCCATTATTCAGTTGGGTTTTTACTGGAGCAATCTAGGTAAAGTACCTTGCTCAAGGGTACAACAGCAGTGTCCCCCACTGGGGATTGAAGCCACAACCCTCCGGTCAAGAGTCCAGAGCCCTAACCACTACTCCACACTGCTGCCCTGCGTCTGCTAAGAAATAAATAATAATATGCTGAGTACTTTAACGATTCCTTAGATTAGTGTCAAAGATTGACGTCTTAGGATGTCTGAGTAACTAACAAGTTAATCGTTCACATTTACCAGTGAATGTCTGGAGAATATGGATAATCTTTGTTCTGGGTGTTATGTTGTTGTTGGTTTAAAAAAAAAATCCAAAAAATGAAATGAATTTATTTATTTTACAGAATGCACTTACAACACCATTTTCAACAAAGCGCAAGGGCTCGTCTACAAATGATCAACTGTCATAACACTGGGACTCCCTGTATCCCACAGTTCCATGCACAATGAAGGGTGGACGAACCAGCAGTGCTAATAGACTGATTGTCATATTCGGTTTCTGGGTGAAGCAGGAGGGTGTGAAATATTTATTGAATTCTTTTTTTTTTTTTACTTTTCTTTAGGATGAACACAAAAACGAAGGCTAACTCTCTAAGCAAAAGAAACTACTGAGAACCAAGCAGAGCAATAATAAAACACAACAACAAAAATGAGACATCGCCCATGTGATTTATTTCATTCCTTACTCTTTCCCACTCTTACTTTTTAGCATGATCTGTTTGATTTTATAATATTATTTTTCTTTTTCTTTTACCCTCTTTGAACATCAACAACAAAAAATCCTTCTCTAGATGTTTTCAGTTACAAGTGTCACATAGGCTTGAACCTCACTGACAATGTCATCATAGGCGTCGCAAGGTGGTTTCAGAACCGAGAGGGTCTCTTCCAACAACTGTATGGCTTCATCGAGACTAATTCGCTGGCTCCCCGATGTACTCAGAAGCTTAGTGAGTTTGTCGCTGCTCTGTACGAGGTCGCCCAGGGTAAGAGAGCAGAGTGGGAGGCCCTTGAGCTGCTCCACTGGAGGTGCCACGTTCCCCACCTCACTTTTGGCCAGTAGGACAGCGACCAGAGGACCACAGATTGTCCCCAACAGTCCCAAGGTGCTCTCGTTGAGTTCCTTGACCACCGCAGCCTTCTCTTTCAGTGACACCCCAGAGAAAGCGATCTTGTCATACAGGGCGGGTTCGATACTCTTGTGGACATGTCTGTCCCTCCGTTCGGCGATGTGGGAGATCTCAGACATAACTTGGCTCACCCTGACACAGCTTTCCTCAATTCCTTCGCTTTCTTTCGCTGAGACTGAGGAGATTTGTTCATCTAGGTGAGTGTTGAGGATCCCCAGGGCTTTGTTGGTGATGGTGTAGTATTTGTGGAGATAGTGGTGGAGGCGCTGGGCAGAGCGAATCAGCTCTTCTTCTTTTTTTTTATCCCCAAAGAACAGCGACAGCATCCTGGTGGTTTCTGTTAGTAAAGAGGAAATGCACTGCAATTATACAATAAAGTAATGCACTTGTGTTGTATTGGCTGTTGAATATTACACATCAACTTTGCGACTGACACCTCTTTAACAAGACAAGCTTTTGTTTGTTTTTTTTTTTGTTTGTTTTTTGTTTTCTTGGTTGTTTTGTATATGTTTTAATGGTGGAACAAAAGTATTCAACAGTGACGTATTTCCCATTGACATTTCATCATTTACAAAATTCTACAATGTACCACTTTAGTTATGAGACAATGGGGGAACCCATGGAAAAGATGAGAGTGCATGAGTTGATGTTTGCAGGGATCTTTCACAATAACAAACTCCAACACAAAAAGGTTTTAATCTTGTCAAAAGCAGATGCCTATTGCTCTAATACTGCTCAAGGGGTGTTCACAATGAACAACGGATGGCCCCTGCTGAGGTTAAGATTGAGTCTTTTTTAACAAAAATGTTAAAATATACAATGAAGAGGACTGAAAGCAGGGATAGGAAGAGCATGGAAGAAGGGAGGGAGGATACATGGATGAATAGATCAACTGAAATTCAGATTATATGAATAAAAAAGACAACTGATTCGTATCTTTAGTAAACTTTAATGTTGAAAAACAGAAAAATCTTGAATGCAATATAGAAAGAAAACAAGCACTGAAGTACCATTTAACAATCAAAACAGTTTGATCAAGAATTACCACTTTCTTAATCAGTTTCTTATTAATCCATATGTAAAGATTACCAGAGTAACTGAAAATCCTGATAGTGTAGATGATCCAGTACTAATGAATAGAGCTAGATACGCAACAATTCAAAGCTAACCTGGTGACCGTTAGTTCCCTTCCTCTTGCATCATTTCAATTTTAATCTTGACGTAAGTTATATTATCCTGGAACTTTTCAGAAGCAGGCCTGAATTCATCCAAAGCTTTCTTATACTCTTCCAGGACCTGTTCAAGTTGATCTCTCTCTTTTGCCCCCAAAATCGCTGAGATCATCATATCAACGCCCATGAACAGCACCCCTAAGGCCAAACTGGAAACAACCCCTGCACACACTTTTTTACATGTGGATATTATGTTTGCAAGTATCCTTCCACTTTTGATTAGGTAACCAACTACAGTGAAGGACACAAAACTTAAGGCACCCAATGATCCGCTGAGTATTAATTTAATTTGTTTCAAGTCTTCGACGCTGAGTGACAGGGTTTTCAGTTTCTCATATAAGTGAGGTTCCAGCTTCTCCTTCAGCTTCTCATCGATCTTCTTTACTTCTGCCTGGATCTCATGCATGCGTTGTATCATCACCTCGCAGTTCTCCTTGATGGTGGCGTTGTTGTTCAGGTATATGCGACTGAAGGACAAACCCAGGTGCTTGTCAAGAACTTCAATGAGTTGGTTAGTGGCTCGGAAGTTGTTCTTCATCAACTCCCGAAGCTCTTGGTTTCTGCGGATGACCTCCTCCCTTTTAGCAGGGTTATCAGGGAAGAAGACGTCACTCCAAGACATTTTTCTTTATTTATTTTGAGTTCTTGAAATGAAGAGAGAAACATATGTTTAGGAAATTGTGCAAGGGCGGCACTGATTTAAATGCAAGAAGAGACTAATAGGTTAAAGGAGAAGTAAACGTATTGAACACAAACTATTTGTTTGATATATTATTACAGAAATAAATGATACAGATCAACTTCAGATGTTTGACATCACGGAAAAATCCAGTATCATGCGCATTATATTATTACTTATTGTGTTTAATAGAGACCAGGCAATTATTTACAATATTTGCGAGCCGACCCGGCTTTTAATGCAGACAGGCGATTATTTGAGGACCGCCAATTATTTGATGTTGTACAGTATTTACACTTAATTATTGTAAAGTTAATTAGGTTAAGTTACAGATAGTTGAGTTTAGTTAAATAGATGCTTTGAATTAAAATACAATTTTAAAATAATATAATTCAATTAGAAATTAGATTTTATAGACATTTTCCAAATGTTTGGTAAATTATACTGCATCCAATTTAATAATGTTGCACAGAACGCATTTTCCAGTTTTGCATTTGCAGGCAGCTGGTTTTGTTTGCTTGAAGATACTGTTACATTTGAAAATAAAATAAAGGGAATACACTATTATTGTTATTATTGCTGCACAGGGTATACGCAACAATATTAAATTTAGCAAAATGCTACACGTTCCTTTTTTCTTCCTGGTTAGAGGTGTTAACTCAAACACTCATGAATAACTGAAGAAACCCAACAATATAGTGCCATTTTTTGTAAGGTGACTTTGTTTTCTACAGTATCTTAAGCTGTGTCACTATAGGATGGAAAAGGGATGCTCTCTTTCTTAAATTTTCAATTTGTTACTGTGGATTGAAAAGCTTATTGAAGTACGCAGAAATACAAAAGTAGTTAAATATGTCAGTAAATGTGGCTTGTTAAGATGGTTATGATAAGTACCCAATAGCTGGTGTGCTAATTATTTAATTACTCTTCAGATGAGTTCCACTCGAGTCACTTGATTGACATGAAGCATTTCTTGCGTGAGACCACGTGACATCCTGCTGCACCAAAGTGCTGTCCATAAGCCGCCATATTAAAGACATTTTATGGTGGAGTTAGAAAAATTTTTTTATAAGTTGTCAGGATGTTAACAGGGAAAGGGATAAAAGCAGATGCTTTACTTATGCATTCATACCAACACATTAGGCCATACAACAACATTTTCTACAAACTGCGATAGTTGCTCTTTAAAGGAGATATTGAACTGGAGTCAAATTTAAAGGGCACCTATTATGACATTTAAAATGTTCCTAATGTTGTTTTGGGAGTCCCCAACAACAGTTTTACATGCCTGCAATGACAAAAAACACTTTTGTCGTCGTATAATATGCATTTATTTTTACCTGATTTGCTCACCGACTCCCAAATGATTCGTTCAACGACTCATTTTTCCAAACCCCTCCTTTGCGTGACGCTCATCTGCGGTGATTGGTCAAATTACCCAATCAGTTGTGATAGTTATGTTATGTAGTTTTGATAACGCGCATAGCCCAGAGTTCATATTGTAAAAGCACAATCAGTCTTTGTTTGCGTTAGCCAGATGCATAAACATAACGTAAAAAAAAAAAAAAAAAAAACTACGAGGTATTACTCTATTCTTTAAGACAACAACGACAAACACTTCACATATCTCAGTACAATTGTCATTGAAGACCTAGAACCTACGTGCTTACACAACAAACCAAATAAAGCAAGCTACATAAAACATAAAAGCAACAATTATTAATAACACTTACAGGTTGTGATACGGAGGAGGAAGCTGATGCAAATACACTTGGAACTGAACCTTCCTTCAATACCAGCCGGCTCGCGAATCCAAGTTTGAGTGCATTTAAGTTGGTAAAGCAATCGTCTTCAAAATGGCGAGAACAAAGCACAAGGCCCGGACTATACTTCTGTGGTACAGTTGTATATATGAATTGTAGCTCCTCCTTGGGCAGATGAAAAAAGTTTGCTTTTAAGTCGCACTTCAGAACCATAGACAGCGTCTCGTGGCCATGATGTTTTCAAGTTTTCCCTGGCCTTGGAGCGCAATAAGTGGGCGTATCGTATTCAAATAACTTGACAAGTTGACGCCATCTAGTCAGAGAAAAAGCTTCGGTCTTCTAACGATTCATAAAAGTGACTCAGAGTCGACTCTTACTTTTGAAAGACAATAACTTTATATACGGTGCACTTTCATATTTCAAACTTTGCAGGATATTTTTGTTCACTTAGATCTATGTTACACACTACATGAAAGGTAAATTTCAAAATTCCATAATATGTGCCCTTTAAAGCAAATAACAGGTCCCGATGTAGATATTTATATTCTGAATGCATTCCTATTGTTTACAATTAAACAACGCTTTGCAATTAGATATATTAAACAGTGTACTAATTCATGACATTATCGCATGTTGACCTTGCATTCGAGCCAGGTACCGGATATTAGTCGACTTTGAATTCCGGAACTACGTAATCATTGTACAGCCGGGTTTGTGCTCCGGTTTACGGCAAGCTGCGTTACAAATACCCTGATGGTAGATGGTACTGTAGAATATGTATCATGTTACGTTTCTGTAATCATTTTAATACAGCGTTCGTCATTGCCTTGTAACCTTTGCTCAAGTTATAATCCAAAATTGTTGTCTGGTCCTCCATATTTAAATGTTAAATGTAACTCCTCAAATAGATCATCGACGTAATCTGTTTGGATGTAAAATCGTATAGTTGCTATTTAAAATAGCACTGAATATTTGTGCTTAAAATAATGTCAGAAATTAAATGAACGTGACAGTAAAAACAATTACCCACATGCAGAGATCCCCATGGTGTGTTAATAAAGTAACTTACCAAACGTTGCCGCTACTGAAACCTCAAATTCTGAATGCCACGACTGCCCTGAAACCATAGCACAGGACGAGTCTTAGGGAATCTCCATTGCCAGAATGCAGGCTCAGACCACACAAGAAAGTTGACTATGCCAAATTTCACAGAACCGGTTGCAAGTGAATAAAAAAGGGCCATCAATGGAGTCACAGGTGTTAGTTATTTGTTGTTAAAATATATTTATATATATAGTTCTACAGAGTAGCCTCCAATTTCAATTATAGAACTCAATCGGTAATATTTCCCTGTGACACTGGATTGCTTAACTTGCCTGTCATTCAGACTGCTTGTACTGTGTAATGGGCGGGAGGAAGGTAGCTCACAAATAATTATGGGGTATGATTTATTAATATTATTACCATAAGTTTTTTTGAGATCGGAAAAAAATCAAATATATATCTGAAGAAGCCGCGGCCAACATTGGAGTAGTGATGGGAAGTTCGGTTCTTTTCCGCGAACCGGTTCTTTCGGAAAGTTCGTTTCAATGAATCGGTTCAAAAAACGTCTATCGGCTCTTTTACGCCATCAATGCAATGACGCTTTCATCGGTTCTTTTACGTCATCACGTAATGACGTTTAAAGGCATTTGCAATCATGATTTAAGTTAATAATAGTAGGCTAATCATCTTCATAATAATTTTGGATAAGTTAAGTTCTTGGATAAATAAATATTTACGTTTTGCAAATGAACCCTGTAGGCTATTTATATTGGTGGACAAATGATGTTTTTATATGTCTTAAGATATAATTTGATTTAATGTTGTTTTTATAATTTTTTTTTTTTTTTTATTAAATAAACATACATTTCGTCGAATTCTTTTTATTAAATAAACATACATTTCGTCGAATTCGTTTAGTCGTTTGTTCATCGGTTATGTCGTGTTCATTTATGGAAGGTGAGTTCGGTTATGAGCTGTGTGTAGGTGGGTTAACCTCGTTTATTGATCGTTTCCGAAAAAAACAGTTCTCGGCTCTGTACTGGTGATTCGAGAACTGCTGCAACAACTGCAGATCTTGACTCGAGAACCGTAGCATAGACCTGTGTGTGCTGAGCTGAGAACGGCTGTAATCTGAATGCAATCGACAAAGCTAAAAGGTCGAGCATGTCTCGTATGTTTAATATGTTATGTTTTGATTAACACATTATAAACATTTACTTTGCACCCTTAAACCTTGGCAAGAGTTTACGTCAAAGATTTATATCAACTTAGAAATTAAATGAGCTGTTCCTGAAAATAATGTTTTAGTTCTAATAAAGGTTTAGTTTTCCAATCCATTCATTGTGTTTCCAATATTTAAAATAATGCAGTGATAAGACAGTAACTATGTTATGAACATGTTTTATTGCATTTATTTTTCGTTTACAATACATTATTTATCTTATTTTAATATATTTTTGCACTTATGATGTTCAACACACAATATAGCCTACTTATGAAACATGCGCTTCCTTCGTCCCTTATAGAATGTTTCAGGCATACAGTCTATGGTCCGAAACAACAGTTCTCGGTTCTGTACTGTTGATTCGAGAACTGCTGTACCTCTCTCTTTTGTAAAGTGTGCGAAACAGTCTATAGCGGTATGTGGTGCTCGTGTTCATACTTCGGGTAGTATCAGCTGCTCATGCTCATCTCAGCTGCTCGTGCTCATCACTTCTCTCAACATGTCTCAGTCAGTTCAGTGAACTATTGGAGTAACTAGTAATATGCTACTGCAGGATATTGGTTTATTTAGAGTCGGAGGGACTGTCAGGCATATCCGAAAGTGAGTAACTTTAATAATTTGTGGATAAGCGGTGACGCAAGACGCGAACCGTTTTGAACGATTCAGTCCGATTTAGTGTACTGGTTCGACCGGTTCACTAAAAAGAACCGGTTCAAAAGAACGATTCGTTCACGAACCGGACATCACTACATTGGAGGGCAACATGTTGAGGAAAATGTAGAGTTTGAGCATAATAAACTAATAACTGACAGCGATGAAAAGAACACTCAGGATTAATCTGGGACAAACATACTCTCATTGCAGCGCAAATAAATGATTATTATTATCATGGTAGATCTAATTCTTTTTTTTTTTATACAAATTCCTGCTTCTGCTTGTTATTTAATACAGTTTTGCATGCCTCTTGTCTAACAGTCAATATAATCGCCGGTCTCCAATATGCGCCGGGTCTGCTGGCAAATATTGTAAATTAAGGGTGAGACCGTAGACTGCTTTCGTAGAAGACCTGACACAGTAACCATTTTCATAGCGGAACTAGTGTTACAAAGCACTGTTTCCACACGGAATATATACAGTGAGACAAACAGTACATAGAGACAGGACCTGGAACAGACAAGCCATTTTAGACGACCTCATCCAAATAATTTTGTAATACATATTTTGACGTTTTGCAGAGGACTTGGAAAAAAAAAAAGAATAGTATGAGATGGACACACTTTGTTCAAAGGTCATGGTAAGGTACAGGGTGTTTTATTTTGACTAATCACAACTGTGGCCTTTAAGACATCATTTATAGACTAAGGGCAGGACCTAATCAAACATCGCAAGTCGCCAACGGTGAAGCGGAAACGTTCCCTGTACCTAATCAAAATAAGAACTTCGAGCAAGTTATCCCGGTACCTAGTCAAGCGGTCTTCGCTTGAAATTGAGGAGCTGACGCTTTTTCATTACAAATAGGTGGAGAAGGGGGAGTGGTCCCCTATCCATCCATCCATCAATTATCATTAACCGCTTAATCCTTTATAGGGTCGCGGTGAGCCGGAGCCTAACCCAGCAGACACAGGGTGCAAGGCGAGACTACACCCTGGACGGGACGCCAGTCCATCGCAGGGCACCACACACACACACACACACAGGGTCGCCAGTCCATCGCAGGG
>NC_056606.1:1703129-1721932 GCF_018340385.1 Cyprinus carpio | reverse complement strand
TGTGAGGTCATCACCGCACTTTTTTTTTTTTTTCTGCTGAAAGTTACAGGAGTGCATATGGTGTGTGATATGAACTATAATTACACATTAATCTTTGCTTATAATTTAGGCTACTGTATTCCGCAAGTCCTATTTTATTGGGCTGGTCAATGTGTTGGAGGGTTGATGGGGTTTAATTTTTTTTTTTTGTGATTTTTTTTTTTTTTTTGTGTGATTTGATTATTATTTAAAGTTTGCTTTATTTCGTTGGCTCGGCTCGGCTCGGCTGGCACTGACTCCGATGAGGCAGAGACGGATCAAGCTCAGCGCTGTCATATATCACATCTACGCAGTGTTTTCAACCTCATAATGTTTATTTTAGGTTTCAGATCTTTAAATACACATAAACACTAGTAAAACAATACATTTGGAGTTTGTAAAATACACACTGATGTCTGTGGAAGCAGCAACAACAATCGATTAAAATATAATTTGCCGACGTGTTATATCTGACAAACATAGTGGAAGTAACTATAAAGTTTACTCTATTCTTCTCACAGTTCACCGGCCACTTTCTTACATGTATTTTGGGAGAAACTGATGTGATGACTGACAGGACGCTGCGCTGCGCAAAGAAACATGGTAGCACCACGTTATAGATCAATATTTATAAAGGTTTTTAAAAGACCAAACACACTCACTCACACATTTTTGAGAATCGGAATATCAGATAGTTGATGACATGGTAAGCAAGTTTGTGAATGTTTTGAATAAAAAAAGGAAAAATGAAATAAAAGCAATACATCTGTCATACAGTGTTCTTTTAGCTGCGGCAGCTGCGGTGTGTAGCCTACGTGACAAATATGACTCGTCGCCATGGAAACATTTAAGGTGGAACGTTCGAAAATAACAGTCGCCTTGAAAAAACGCACTCTGGGGAGTCAGATCGAATATTTTAAACTTGAAAGTATTATATGCAAAATAAATGACGCTGGCTTATATTTTTATTATGTGGTTATGTTTATTTTTTTTATTGCATGTGTGGTTTTTTTAGTGTGATGTTCATTTAAAAGAGTTTGATGTTTGTGTATTATTGTTTGATGTTTTTATTTTTAGTTGTTTTTTATGGAGCTGTGTTTTTAAAATTATGGTGTTAAGTAAAGAGTTTTTAGTGTTTTTTTCGGTTAACCGCCAAACCGTAGATTTGTTGGTTCTTTTGCTGATTCTAAGAGAAATTAATGATACGGTGATTGGGGGTTGGCATAATAAGTATTAAGGCATAATGATCACGAGGTGTGGGTTTGGGCTTATAGAATAGAAACTGATCTGTTCTACTTGCTGTACATTTCTTTATGTCTCATTCTGTCCTTGCTCAGCCCAGTATCTGTCCTTGCTGCAGATCCTTTGATGATATATAAATTGGTTTATATTGGTGTGCTGTTTGATTTAGATGATTTATGGGCATTTGTGTGTTGTAGCTCAGACAGGTTTTCTTTTGCACTTGGGAAATAAGAGGATAGTCTACATTAGCATCGACTGCACAAGGTATGAGCATATAGGATGTGTATCAGCATACTACATATGGTTTGCTTGCAGTAGGTACGAGTTTCCGTGGAGTTACTGAAATGCAGCCGTGTAGAATTAAAACAGTTGCTTAAAACAGTTGCTTGCAGGGTTGGGAGCAAATTGGTGTGCTTTTGGTGCCCACAACCAACCAAATCCCACAACTTCAATCACGTCTGGAGACTTCTCAGTGATGTGCTTGACTGAGGCTCCTGGAAGGCGGCACACTGTTGTAGTAAGGGGGTCCAAACTGCGAACTGAGCTTGCTGTGTTTCTCAATATGGATGCCCCAACAATCATGGCCTCCCTTCTTTTTGCTCTGGCCAGCACAGTTTATAGGGTCTTGGATGTTGTTCCTTTCATTCTCTTGATGTTGGTTTTGGTAATCTAAATGTTGAAGTGGCTCAAATTTGTTGGATGTCTGGATTTCTGGTGGTTGTGTTTGACGAAGTTTCTTTTTTTCCCTGCTTCTGCCTATCTGAACCCAGCTGTTTCGACTCTCTTCCATCTTTCAGCCACCAGGGAGATTTAAATCTATCCCACTAATTACATAAGTAGACCAATTAAGTCACTAAAGATATGGCTGGAACAAAAACCAGAAGACACTGCGGCCCTCCAGGTTTTACATCCCTGCTCTAGAGGAGTTAAAGTGGGTTTGTTGCAACTGAGAACATTTTTAGTACACAGCTGGAGACTATCTTCTGCTGCTTTGTTCGTTGCAATTGGTATTTAAACTGCCTACTAGTTCAGTATGGATCTGCGTACTAACCCCAGTTAGTATCTCAGGTGATGAATTAAGGTGAGGGGCAACGAGTACTTAACATTGAATAGTGATTGAGTTAATAGTGAGTTCTGATTTGGTAACAGGATCCTGTTCTGGTAAAGCATTTGGATTTTATAATACACACACACACACACACACACACACACACACACACATTCTAACCATTATTTTTCCCTTTTTCTTTTTGCATGGTTTCTGGACCTTGCTTCTACCTGCTTGGACCTAATCATTCTCCGGTAAGTGCATTTAACTTTGGTTTCCACACAGGATTACAGGGACAAGTCCATGAAGATTCAGTTCCATGAATATTCACTCTCACGATCCCCATATGAAACGTCTTCAGCAACCTCAGTGAAACAGATACCCAAGTTGTTGATGTCTTTATGAAACTTATTGAGAAAGATACCCAAGTTGTTGCTACAGGGCTGGTGTTTTTTTTTTTTTTATTTAATATTATGTAAGAATTAGTGTTGATGTATCTCATTGTGGCACTGTACCCCGCCCCTGTGTGCATATGTGTGTTATATGTTGCATGTTGTGTGTAAATGTTGGTGTATAGTCATTGGTACACGGGATATAAACGGGTCTGTGTTTCACGTGTATTTAAAAATATATAATTGTATTTAGACACGAGGATTGCACATTACGCACGTGCATTTAAAGTATTGAGTATGTGTGCACGGGGGATGCACGAAATTAATTCAAGTTATTTGGTATTTTGATTAATTAATTAGTAGTTTAAATAGATGCAAGTTTCATTTTATAGGTGTTGTTTGTTTTTGTGTGGGTTGTGTGAGAGAGAGGAGTACATACACAACACTTTCGGATGGAGAAAATTAGGAGAAAAAAGTATTTCATTTGCAAATTGCTTGAGATTTTCTTGTTTGGGTTTTATGTCTTGGTGTGAGGGCGTGTGAATAGGTTTAGATGTGTATGTTTAGGGGTGTGTTGTGGGATGCTGATGTCTGAAGAAAAAATAAATATAAATAATTACTAGCTCGAGTTCTCTAATCCGAAACACAACTAAAAATAAATACTATGTGTGTATGTGTGTGTGTACTATTATTATTATTATTATTATTATTATTACATTTAGAATTATCCATTATATATAATACGATCATTATAAAAACAACATTACAACATAACCTCAACGTCCTTGTCACTCGGCCACTCGAAGCTGAGCGGTCTTCCAGGATTTTATTTTAAAAATGACCTCGTAAAGTATTTGATTATCCATTGCAAGCTTTTTTTGTTTTTTTCCCCGGTTCGGCCGTCTGGCCTCAATCACTCAAGAGCAGTCTTACTTCTTGGTACGTTTGTTACTTCTGTTTATGTTTATGTAATATGTTTACTACTATGTGTGTTAATAGGTAAGTGCTACTACAACATTTACTCCATAACTTTAGGTTTGTTAATTCTGTTTATGTTTATGTAATATGTTTACTACTATGTGTGTTAATAAATCAATGGTCTAACCATAGGTCCGACGGTACAGTAGCTACGGTTAAAACATTCAGGTTGGAGTTGACATCAGCCTAACTACATTTTTGAGTTTTTGGCCTTTTTCTGCGGAAAAAGTCGTGATTATAGTTAATTTGAAGAATGGTTTTTAGTGTTTTTTTATGTGGGAAAAGTAGAGAATGCTGTTTATTTTTTCTGAGTGGGAGGTAGAGGAGCGACATCATTATAGCAACGCAATAGATCCCCAAATCATAGTATGTTGAAATAGTATTCAAAGATACCGGATGGTCCTACTATTTCGGTCCAAGAATCGAAGGTGAATGCGATGCACACTCTAGCGACTGATATTGCCCTGACCATAGATGCGCTGGTGAGGAATCGATTAGAACTACAAACACGAGTGAAAAGTATTAAAAAACTACAGACATGGAGGACGCGCGAGTCCGGCGGTTATGTAGAGAGGTTTAGATAAAGTGGTTTGAGTGATTAATTATCAGTATCTAACCTGGCGAAAATGTATTCATTCAATGTTGTCCACATAATATTTCATCTGCAGCAGCATTGTGAACTTTTGTAAAGATATGTTTAGCCATTAACTTTTAAATGCATCATTATATATTATATTAAAACTGCAAACACATGAGGAGTCTCCGCATGAAAGACCCATGACTGCCAGATCAACGTGCCTCAACATTTCTCTCCGAAACGGTAGGAAATTTGATTGAATGGAGGATTGTAACTGTGTGACAAGATGATTGACAGGGCAGTTTACGGTAACAGGATGCACGCACGCGACAGAGCTGTCCGTTAAAGATGACGAAGTAGTATGTCCCAAAGCTAGCCTACTCTTTTGCTACACACTCAAAAGTATGTACTTTTTCTTCACAAAAAGAGTACATACTTTTAGGACGTAGTATAAGTAGGCGAATTGGGATCCAGCCAAAGATAAAAAAAAGGCGTATCTCATGAATAGTCATACATGGTATCAGGTGTCAGATAACGGGGTATTCCCATGTTCTGCTGATTTTTGAAAACTTTGAATAATGGTATCAGGTGTCAGATAACGGGGTATTCCCATGTTCTGCTGATTTTTGAAAACTTTGAATAAAAGTGCAAGATTCATTCAAAAAAAAATTAAAGAAATGGCCAAAAAAATTAAAAGTAATGAAGTGTTTTTTCTATAATTTGATAGCTGTTCAGTAAATGAGGCACAGCTTGTTTTGGGAATAAAAAAAACTACACAAATATAAGACTGACCGATTCAGTTTGTCATTCTAATAATTCCTGCCACCCTGTCTTTAAATGAACACAGCTGACCTGGTTCTCTGTTGGAGGTGTGTGTTGGTGTTTGTTTTTTGGGTGTGTGTGGTTGTGGTTCTGGGTGTTATTTTGGTTGTGGGTGATGATCTGGTTCTCTGTTGGAGGTGTTCCGCTCCTCACTCCCCTTCCCTGGAATCTGAGTCACGGCCTCCTTCTAAAGAAAGATTTGCACAATCCCCCATTTCCTGCTTCCTCTTTCTGCAGTAATCAGTAATCGGTGATGAAAAGTAAGTACAGTACACACAGGGTGCTGTGCTAGAGCAGGTCCAAGTTCACTCTCCTTCTCTGGAATCTGAGTCACGGCCTCCTTCTAAAGAAAGGTTTGCATTTACTGCCCACTCCTCCTACAATGATCCTGCAAAACATTATTTTTAATGGTGCAATAAAGCCATGTAGTTCAGAGTGTTAACACATAATGGCAAACACAAAAACATGTCATGTTACCATTTCAAAACAACTAATGAATTGAATTGAACAATAAATTCACTTTAACACTTCGAACAGTCAAATGGTTTAACAAATAGTTTCATACTTTACATGTTCAGTGATCACTTTAACACTAAAATTCCATTCCCTCACTCTAAGATCGCTTCCCTTCAATATTCCCTTTAAACTCTATCTTAGCAGACAAGAAGTGTAGGCTCCTTTGTCTTCCTGTCAAATACATTTTTGATATATCCAATTCATGCATAATAGCCGGCTGATACATAACTGAATACACATTTTAAAAACAATCAGCTCATTATGTTTGAAACTAGAAAGAATAAAAAAACACTACCATTGAAACATTACACATTTTTTCCTGCATTGGATATCAAATCTAATGGCAAGAATTCCAAAGACCAGTGCCAAGGAGTTCAGTAAGCAAACCCAATTTATTAACAGCGCTGGGAGAGCTCCCTGCCAGGCAATTTCAATGAGACAAAAATAAAAGCAAGTGAATGCTTTCGCTATGCTACGGAACAAGGTGGTAAAGTCATTAAGAAAAGCAAAGGCTGATTTTTTTCTGAGGATAATTAATGAGGCTAGAGGTAATTCAAAAACAATCTGGAATAAATTGAGCTACTTAAAAGGTGACAATAGAAGGTGAAGGTAGTAAATTGATTTGATTGGTTGATTTGATGGTGATTAACGGTAAGGTTGATGTAGATAAAGCTGATTTAAATTATTATTTTGTAGACTCTGTAGTCACAATTACACAATGTTTTTCCCCTAATTACACAGAAAATATACAGTTAATACAGGTGAACAAGCCCTTACTCTAAAGGCAGTCTCTGAATTAGACGTCATAAGAACAATTACATCTCTTAAACCATCCAGAGCAAAAGATATATTTGGTATGGATGTGGTCATGCTCAAAGAGCTTAGTGAGTCGTTAGTTAATCCTATCACTAAAATCATCAATCTTTCAATTTCTCAGGGGATGTTCCCATGTGCTTGGAAGTCATCTGTTATTGTGCCTATATTCAAAAGTGGTGTTACTCACTCTGCTAGTAATTACAGACCTATTAGTATTTTACCTATAGTCTCAAAGGTTGCAGAGAAATTGATGGCTGCACAAATCACTAATTACTTGAATAATAGTTCTTTTGTTTTACATCCGCTACAATTTGGCTTTAGAGCTAACTACTCAACTGAGATGGCAAATTGCTATTTTACTGAAAAAGTTAAGTCTCTATTAGATAAAGGAGGGGTTGTCAGGGCTGTGTTTCTTGATTTCAGGAAGGCCTTTGACACCGTAAACCACAGAATTCTGTTGTCTAAATTATTAAGCTTTAATTTTTCTCCACATACGTTGAGATGGATCGAATCATATTTGTCAGGTCGAACACAGTATGTTAGTATACAGAATTATAAGTCAGCTCCTCTAAGTATATATACTGGTGTTCCACAAGGATCTATTCTGGGTCCTTTACTTTTTATGTTGTACATCAATGATCTGCCATCCGTCTGTTCTAACACCAACATTCAAATGTATGCAGATGACACTGTTATTTATATACACGGAAGTAGTGTGTCACAAGTTGCAAGTAAACTTACAGAATCCCTGGTTCATGTTACAGCTTGGCTAGAACAATGCTGCTTACAGTTAAACATCTCTAAAACAGTGTGTATGTTTATCACCAAAACTAAGAATTTAAGTATAGTGCCAGATGTATTTGTGTCAGGGGAAAGATTACAAGTTGTATCTGAATATAAGTACCTTGGTATTCTGATTGATTCCAAACTTTCATTTAAGGCACAGGTTAAAAAGGTCTGTAAACGGGTCAGATTTAGTTTATCAAATTTTAGATTTATTTGCGATTATATGTCATCTGAAGCCGCTTTGATGTACATGCATTCCATGATTATTTCTCATATTACCTACTGTTTAACTACTTGGTCGCATGCTAGCATCTCTAATCTGAAACCACTAGAGTCTTTGTATAAACAATCACTAAAAACTCTTGATAAGAAATCAGTTCGGTTTCATCACTGCTCAATACTAAAAAAATATAACTTGCTAAGCTGGGATAACCTGATCAAATTTGTACATATTTGTTTGCTGTTTAAGACTATACATAGCCTGTCTTCACCACTACAACAGTTTGTGAATATTAGAACAACTGCTCACCGATCTACAAGGGGTGGGGAAAGAGGGGACTGTATTATCCCCCTCAAAAGAAGTAACTTCAGCCAGTCTGTATTTTTGGTAAAAGCTGCAAGGGAATGGAACTCCATCCCATCAACAATTAGACAATTACATGGTTATGGCTCTTTTAAGTCCCATCTTAATAAGTGGTTGCTAACAAATCAGCACTGTCAACATTAGTATTGTATTCTTGACAATAGACTTTTTTTGGCACTAATTGTTTTTGGCTATGTTGCTCTCTTCTGTCACCATCCTTTTCATCCTTTTCTTTCTCTCATGTTGCTTTGTTTTAGATAATTCACGTTTATCTTGTATTTTAATAGTGATTTCTATGATGTGTATATGTGTGATGCTCTGTTTTTTAGGGTGACTGTTTAACATTCTGTCAAGGGTCTACAGATGAAAAATAGCCTTTCGGGCTAATTCTGGCACATTTTACATTTATGTTTATTAATGTGCATTGCCCGGGTAAATAAATAAACTAAACTAAACTGAAGCAGCGGTCAGCTAAAAAAACAACAGCAATGTATGTGGGAGAGACAAGGGTCCCAGGGGTCTGCCATAAAAGTACTTGCCGAGTGTCGTAGTTAATCACATTCAGTTTATAACGAACAGAAGTCGTCTGTACTGCTATTCATGAAATGATCTGTGCGGAGGTATGACACAGGCCCGGTTTTTGGGATGGAACCGCATAACAGTCTTGTGTTTTGATTGGTCCATTTCTGTCACATGAATATGTCGTCACAGGAGTGGAAAAACTTGCAGGCATTTTTAACATTGTAATCAGAGAGCGAGAGCGAGAGAATCTGCTTTCCACAACCTTACCATTAAAATATGTGGCATTACGCTGTACTGACATAAACTATGGGTGATTGCTTTATATGAATTATCATGTTACGCACAAATGTAAGAATTGGCTTTCTGTAATGGCATACTTTTTAGCATTTATCTATAATCATTTACACGATATATTTTAATATCAAATGTATTAGTATAGCTCTAATGTAATCAGTTGTACGGATAGACTGCCCATGTTTTCATTCACATCCCAAATTCTGGGCCGCTTTGGTTTTTAGATAACGTCCCAAATTCTGGGCCGATTTGGTTTGCAGATAAAGTCCCAAATTCAGCATTTTCGAATTCAGGCCAGTTTGAGATATTCTGCTTAGCTGACAGCCAAGTTTCTAAGTCATGCATGCACAGTTTACCATAAACTGGACCATTAATTCATTTTTAGAGTAACCCTTAGTACATGAATCAAAGTTAATGTATTTTTTACTCTTCCCAGAAAACATTAGGAACATGGTATAAAAAAAAAAAAAAGGGACATCTCATTTGCTTATGTAATTGTCACAGGTCAGGATGGGCCAAGCTAGACTGCGCCCACCCCTGAACCAGGACCACCTCGAGGAACATGTCAGAGGGAGGAGTCGGAGACAGAGAATAAAATTAACAAGTTTTATTTCGAAGTAAAAGCAAATTGGAAATCCTAATCTAAAAATCTTCTTCGTTGCCCTCAGGGATCGAAGGTGAACGATGCAGCGGCCGGGGTCTCTCCCGCCCTCTTCCTCATTGCGGACCCTGCAGTGGATGGACGGCGAACAGGTGGATGGTCAAGTAGGTCTTTCGCAGGTGGGGATGCGGTTGGCAAGTGAGCGGTCCGGTAGGTCTCCTCTGGTAAGTAGGTGATTCCGGCCTTCCTTCCTTCACCGGTGTGGAATTTGTGGCGGAGGGATGTCAGTCAGGCACGTATACGGCAGGTACACGTTCTTAAGGTGGGGTGGCCAGGGGAATCTTCCTTGGAAGAGGTGTGGTCAGACTCTACTTTCCTTGTGACACCAGAACAGGGCTTTAAGCAGGTACACGGCAAGCCGGGGAGTCAATAGGTGGGGGACACACTGAACGGCGACTCAAACACGGCACACTGTTCCCACGCCGCCCGCAGAGGGGGGCAGGCACTTCTCCAGTACAGGTGGATTACTAAGTGGTAACAGACTTGCAGTCGACGACTGAACAGGGCTTCTCCTGAGACAGGCAGACTGGATGTTTCAGATAGAGTATGCAGTCTTCACGTTCGTTGCAGAAGGACGGGCACTTCTCCAGTACAGGTGGGTTACAAGGCGGTAACAGACGCGAAGTCGCCAGACGGTACAGGCTTCGTCTAGTCGGACAGAATGAATGCTTCAAGCAGGGTGCATAGTTCTCACGTGCGCTGTAGGGAGACGAACACTTCTCACATTACAGACAAATTACAAAGATGCAACAACCTCAGAGCCGACAGGCTGGACGGGGCTTCTTCTGACACAGACAGAGTGGATGTTTCAGACAGAGCGTGCCAGCCTCACGTTCGTGACAGAGGGACAGTCACTTCTCCCAGCACAGGTGGGCTTACAGGTGTACGGCAGACTCGAGGTCGACAAAACAAACGGGGACTCTTCAGAGGCAGACAGTGAACATTTCAACAGGGCATCTCCTCTCCTATTAGCACAAACAGAGGGGTTAAATCCTAATCCGAGATGATAGTTCTTCGACATCCAGACAGATAGAACAGATCAATGTCACTGAGCTCTCATTGTTGACAGTAGACCAACATGACACATGGAGAGTGCACGGCAAAGAGGATTGCATCTTCCACACACACAGCAATTCCACTTCAAGCATATAATGTGGGAGACAACGTCGATTTTAGGCACTGCAAACTCACTTCACGAAGTGCAATTTAAAGCCAGCACTCACCCTTGGGTCTCTGTCCGAGGGGGCCGCGATCATCAATGCTGCAAAGGAGGTTTTGAGATGTTTTTCTTCACAAACACAGGCAGAGTTCACATCACCATTTATAATGGGGGAAGAGATAAGAGATCAGTAATGAATCAGTACAATCCACTCAGTGATATTTATGATCGTGATCCAAACACTCCAAACCACATCCAATTCAGTGTCGAACACATGCAATTACGAGACTCAATTCTCGGTTACTTAGCTCCTCTCCAATGCAAACGGGGTATTTCACTCTCTCTCTCTGTTGCCCTCGAGTCCCTCATCAAGTCAACACTCTCCTCTTCATTCAACCGCACTCCAATAACTGCAACCCCCGATGAACGACTTCTCACGGGAGAGAACCACACCAACAGCCTCTTGCTCTTGCATTTTATCTTCTCTCAAATGCTGACGGGGCTTCACCAAAACTCTCAGAGTAAATTCCCCACACCTGTTGTCAATCTGTCATTTGGGGTTGTCATGGCAACAGACGCACACGCAGGCCTGGGGACAGTGTTACACTCAAAGTGTCCCAACAGGAACACTGCTTCAGCGGGAAAGAGTTCCATATGCTATTTGTCACACCGTGACTTTGTTTTTTTTAATATATTGTGAGTAATGTGGGGTTTATATATAGTGAGGCATAGGGGTTTATCAGAACTTCTGGGTTTAAGAGACCAGTGCCCTTCAACAACTTCAAATAAATCCTATTGTATTAGTCAATTTTTCCCTTATCTATTCCTGATAGTTTATACTGTAGGTCAGGGGTTTTCAACCTTTTTTTGAAACTGTACCCCTTCTATCTGGATCTTTCAGCTTGAGTACCCCTTTACAATTTTAGTTTACAATTTTTACTAAACTAAAGTCTACTGTGGTAATGCAAGGTGGGATTTCTGTCTGGATTTTTTTGTTTGTGTTACTATTTAGAAGGAAAACTTACTTTGTCACGAACTTTATCTTGTACATAAACACTGCACATGAATGTGAACACGCGATATGATCGCTCATCTGATTGCACTTACTGAATTTGCATTTGATCTGTGTACTGTATTTGGTTAGTGTGTAGGTGATTGTGATGAGTCGGTATGTTGTGTAAACTGTAGTCTGTTTTTTTTTAGGCCTAACTTCACTCTTAAAGGGAGAGAATTCACAACAATGATCCCAGGGTGCAGCTTCCACAACATTACTGGGGAGCTGGTTCCAGACCCTCACAATTCTCTGTAAAAAGTGCTCTATTTTCTTTCTGAATGCCCCTTTATCTAATCTCCATTTGTGACCCCTGGTCCTTGTTTCTTTTTTCAGGTCAAAGAAGTCCCCTGGGTTGACATTGTCTTTACCTTTTAGGATTCTGAATGTTTGAATCAGATCGCCACGTAGTCTTCTTTGTTCAAGACTGAATAGATTCAATTCTTTTAGCCTGTCTGCATACGACATGCCTTTTAAACCCGGGATAATTCTGGTTGCTCTTCTTTGCACTCTTTCTAGAGCAGCAATATCCTTTTTGTAACGAGGTGACACTTCTCACAATATATCCAAGCATCTTGTAACCCTATAGATTCCCCACATTGTCTAGATGAAGACATTTCGGAGTCAACATAAACTCCTAGGTCTTTTTCATAGTTGCCTTCTTCAATTTCACTATCTCCCATATGAAGATTAAAAACGCCAAAAATGTCTCGCGACTGAAGCTCTCTCTTCCCTGCCATCATCAGTGATTTGTGTGGTAACAAGCAGGGACATCCATCACACTGATACTAGGTAAGCGTTTTATTATTCTTTTTTAATTAGCATCAGTACTGTACGTTTTAGCCACCAATAATTTAAAAATGCCAGTAATAATTTTTCGTATTGAGGTCAGCTGTAGAGATGCGTGGATAGTGAACTTTTCTTTGCCTTCTTTTCTATAACATTATCATCAATAAAAATACATGATTGCGGTAAACTTGTGCGCGCAAATTAAAAAACAAAACTGTTAGCCAATACTGTAAAATGTTGCAGAAGAAAATCCACTCGTTTTTTCATGCAAAAGTGAAATAGAACAAACAGAACTACAAGATGAAGACTTGGATTCGGAACACCAGAAAAAAAAGAACAAACAAAGCTCACATGCATCAGATAACAGAAAAAGAAAACAAGCAGCAAAGTTTCAGCATTATTGCAAAACGACTCGGTTACTAACGTAACCTCGGTTCCCTGAGAAGAGGGAACGAGTGTTGCGTAAATGCTTTTACGCATCGGGAAAGACCCCTTTCTCGAGAAGACTGAAGCCTAAAATTATCCTTATAATTTTCATAAATTTAAAACGCAGTTACTGCAAGCAGCAGACCTAAGCGAGGCTAGCTAGCGCGCTTATTGGCTGCTCTGCAGGAATTGCTGCAACCTATGGAGACGTGGCTAGGACGTGTGGGCCAATGAGCGCGCTTCGCGCGCTCCCCGCGTCATTGCCCGCCGAAATGGGCGTGACTTAGGTGTATATAAGGCCGCCAGAAAGGGTTGCTCTCTGTTTTCATTCGACTGAAGCGACCCAGCCGGAGCATGAGCACGGCAAGGTTACGCAACACTCGTTCCCTCTTCTCAGGGAACCGAGGTTATGTTAGTAACCGAGTCGTTCCCTTTCGAGAGTACTCTCGTGTTGCGTAAATGCTTTACGCATCAGGAACCCCATGTAAAACGCCGTGCATGCTCAACAACTCATAATGGTCGAAAACGCACACTGGGGAAGTGCGTGACACAGTCATAATAGGTCTTAACAGACATAGGTGGATGATAAGGCAGTAGATAATGATAGGGACCGGTCTGAAAGACGGGCCCTTAAGACGATACCGCCTGACGCCCTAGGGCGTGATCATAAAAGGTTGTGCGGGGCACGTTACACCGTCAGCCATATGGCTGAGTCCTGTTTGATTCATACTGAGAAAAGGCTCGCCTGCAGGGCGGGAACCTCCAGATTATAGAATCTGATAAATGTAGATGGTGAGGCCCAGCCTGCCGCCATACAAATATCGTGGATGTCAATTCCACTGGACCAAGCCCACGACGAGGCCATGCCTCTAGTCGAGTGAGCTCTGATACCCAGAGGGCAGTCAATGCCTCTGGACGAGTAAGCCAAAGAGATGGCATTAACTATCCACCTTGAGAGGCTCTGCTTCGTGGTGGCTCGGCCTCTGGCGCGGCCACCAAAGGATACAAACAGTTGTTCTGACTGTCTGAAAACTGCCGTGCGGTTGACATAGGCCCTCAACGCCCGAACCGGGCAGAGGAGCTTTATATCATTCTCACCTCCCGGGTCAGGGAGGGCAGATAGAGAAATTACTTGTGCCCTGCCGGGTCGGGGAGGGGAGATTTATATATTTCTTGTGTCCTGGGTGGGGTGGGGAGGGTATTGGGATTATAACCGTGTCGTGGTTTGAGGATGACCTTAGAGTCATGAGTCACCACACGCTTAACTTGAGTACAGAGCCAGCAGGAAAAACGGCCTTGAGCCGCAGGATGTTTCATATCTATGTCCCGTAGGCCCGGAACGGCCCCGCCTAGACCGCTGGATAGGTCCCATACAGGAACAGAAGGGGCGGCTGAGGAGGATTCTAAACTCCCCAATTCCCTCATCCTGGCTCCCCTCAGGAAACGGACTATTAAGTCGTTTTTCCCATGTGCATTGATTAATATGGAGGCTATGGCTGAAACATAGACTTTGAGTGTGGATGGGGTCCTGCCCTTATCCAGCAGCTCTTGGAGAAAGGAAAGTACTTCCTTGACACCACAACTGAGGGGCTCAACATCTTGTGTTGAGCACCAATCGGTGTGGATGGGGTCCTGCCCTTATCCAGCAGCTCTTGGAGAAAGGCCACGCCTTGCCTCTGAAATGGTAAGCTTTAACACTCCCTCTGGTAGGCTGGACGGCTTGAGGGTGCTCTTGGTTGTTTGATGGTTATTTGTTGATGGTCTTGGTTGGTTGGCGGGTAGCGTTGGGGGATGACGCATGCGTAGCTTTTGGCTGTGGGTGAAGTCACCACGTTCCTTTAGCTCGTGAGATGATTTATGTTTGGTAAAGATGTGTGGTTCTATGGAGAGCGGGGTGTTGAGATGGTTTTGGTCTGGTAAGCTTGTTTGGTTCCTGGAAGTAGGGGTGATTGGAGGGAATGCATAAAGTGGGCTGCTGGGCCAGTCGTTGGCCAGAGCATCTTTGCTCTTTGAAAAATATATTGGGCAGTGAGCGTTGTCTTTTGAGGCGAAGAGGTCTACCTCCGCTTTGCCAAAGACGCTCCAAAGGAGCTGGACCACCTGGGGGTGAAGGGACCATTCCCCTGGGGGAACGTTGTCCCTGGATAACATGTCCGGGCCCAGGTTGAGAACGCCCGGCACGTGCGCTGCTCTGAGAGAGCGTAGGTTGCGCTGGGCCCATACGAGAAGGTGCTTGACCATCGTGTATAAGCTCCGAGACCTGAGGCCGCCTTGGCGGTTTATGTATGATACCACTGACATGCTGTCCGACCGGACCAGTACGTGGTGACCTCTCAGGTGTGGGAGAAAGTTCTCCAATGCCAGTATGACTGCTCTCATCTCTAGACAGTTTATGTGTAGGCTTTTCTCTGGGCCTGACCACAGGCCCGAGGATGGCCTGCCCTCGTATAGGGCTCCCCAACCGAGGTTGGAGGCATCTGTCGAGACTACTTTGCGAGTCGAAACGGTCCCTAAGGCCACTCCTGTTTGGTACCATTCGGCTACCTTCCAGGGCGCCAGAGCATTGATGCAGGCCTGGTTGACCCTCAGGAGGGCACGGCCCGTGGACCATGCTTGTGGTGGGACACGTGACTTTAGCCAGTATTGTAGGGGGCGCATGTGTAGCAAACCCAACTGGAGTACGGCTGAACCGAAGCCATGCGGCCCAATATCCTCTGAAAAACTTTGAGAGGAGTGGCTTTGCCAACCTTGAATGACGCCGCTGAGCGTTGGATGGAGAGCGCGCGCTGTGAGTCTAAGTCTGTTCCCAGAAATGATATTTTCTGGCTGGGTGATAGTGAGCTCTTGGCCCAGTTCACTTTTAGACCCAGACGATCTAAGTGATCGAGCAGTAAAGCTCTGTTGGTCACCAATTCCGTCTCTGACTGTGCTATAATTAGCCAATCGTCTAAATAGTTCAGTATTCGCATGCCCTGTTCTTTCAACGGGGCGAGCGCCGCGTCCATGCACTTCGTGAACGTGCGAGGTGCTAGGGACAGGCCGAACGGCAGGACCGTATACTGATAAGCTCGACCCTCGAAGGCGAATCTCAAAAATGGCCTGTGAGGGGGCGTTATTTGAATCTGAAAGTAAGCGTCTTTCAGATCCACTGATATAAACCAGTCTCCCCGGCGAATCTGCGCGAGGATCTGTTTCATGGTCAGCATTTTGAACTGACGTTTCATAAGGCCCCTTTTCCCAACAGTGTCGCTATTTCTGCGTGGAGTAGATGTGCTACTGCGCTCTGTACTGAAGTTTCGACCACGGCTCGAAAGCGCGGGGGTCTGCGAGCGAACTGCAGCGAGTAGCCTCGCTTTATAGTGTTTAGTACCCACTTTGATATGTTCGGGATGATTTCCCATGATTTTGCACGAAGGGCTAGGGGTAATATAGTGTCTGGGCTCGGGCCGCTGTGTGACAGGGACCCGTGGACCTGATAAACCAGTGTTTGTTGAGACACAACAGCCGCATTGTAAGGCATAAAAAACAGACATTTTTCTCTTTATATGATTTAATTGGGTTGCCGTAAAAACGGCGTTTGTGTGCAGGTGTGCATGTTGATGAACTGGCACATTTGCTGCAGCGTGATCGTCTGTGGCCACCTCTGTTGAGGGAGCTAAAAGACGTGAGCATGTTCGTTTCGACGGTGGCTCGGCCGAGGCGAAGCTTAACCGTCGACATCGCCCCCTTGTGGCTAGGAGGGCTTCTGAGGCTCAGGTTTCGGCGAAATCCTGGGTCTCGGTCCCCTCGGAGGTGGGGGTCTGCGCCGGCTCGTTGAGCGCGAGCGATGACGGCTGTCAACATAAGGGCGGCGCTGAGCGGCTGACGGAGGAGGCGGCGGCGGCGGGGCTCTCGGAGTCTGAGCAGGCGGCCGTCTAGGGCGACCTGCGGCAGAACTGGAGCGCTTAGGCAGGAAGTGCTTCATAGCCTGCGACGCCTTCTGTGCTTCGGAGAAGCGCTCCTCAAACCTCTTAACAGACGGGCCGAAAAGGCCGGATGGCGAAACGGGCGAGTCCAGGAAAGCAGCTCAGTCAGCGTCTTTCATGTCCGTCAACGTAAGCCAGAGGTGTCGTTCACTCACTGTGAGCACTGCCATAGCTCTCCCGATGGCCTGAGCGGTGATCTTGGTCGCTCTGAGAGCTAAATCATTGGTGCTGCGCAGGTCGTGCAGCATCTCAGGGCTGGGGCCGGCCTCAGACATGGTCCTGAGGAGGTTGGCCTGGAAAACCTGCAGTACCGCCATCGTGTGGAGAGCAGAGCCAGCTTGACCGGCGGCGGAATAAGCGCGACCGGTGAGAGCTGATGTCGTGCGGCAAGCTTTAGATGGGTGCACGGCCTTAGATCGCCATCCAGTGGAGGGCGGGCAGAGGTGTGCAGAAACCGCTTCCTCAATCGGTGCGAGCTGATGGTATCCCTTCTCCATAGCGCCGTCCATGACGGAGAGCGTTAACGGAGAGGAGGATTTCAGCCTGGCTGAAAACGGCGCTTTCCACGATTTGGTGAGCTCTTCGTGGAGTTCTGGCAGGAACGGAGCGAACTTCTGCTGAGGAGCCGAGTTGCGGCCTGGCAGAAACCATTCGTCGAGCCTGCTGCGAGAGGGCTCGTCGGGCTGAGACCACTCGAGGCCGAGGTCTGACACGGCCTTCGTCAGAACGCGGATAAGCTCAGAGTCTGACGCCGCTGTAATCCCGCTGGTACTGGCCTGGGTTGAAGGGGCGAGCTCAGGAAGGGAGCCCGACCAATCTTCGCTATCCGAGGCAGCGAGAGAGCAGCTGTCATCGTGATCGCCGTGTTCATCTGGTCCGCCGAAACTGATGGGGGCGCTAGCGGTATCCACCGGGCGCTGGCCGTCAGCGAACAGGACCGGAGAAGGAGAGTCAGTCAGAGAGGCACGCGGAGACTGGCCCGGCGTGAGCTCGCGAACCTTATATACACCTAAGTCACGCCCATTTCAGCGGGCAATGACGCGGGGAGCGCGCGAAGCGCGCTCATTGGCCCACACGTCCTAGCCACGTCTCCATAGGTTGCAGCAATTCCTGCAGAGCAGCCAATAAGCGCGCTAGCTAGCCTCGCTTAGGTCTGCTGCTTGCAGTAACTGCGTTTTAAATTTATGAAAATTATAAGGATAATTTTAGGCTTCAGTCTTCTCGAGAAAGGGGTCTTTCCCGATGCGTAAAAGCATTTACGCAACACGAGAGTACTCTCGAAAGGGAACTCTGCTTCCATGGGTTTTATATAAAATTTTAACAATGTTATTTTTTTCTTTTCATTGTAAAAAGACATACACGACATAAGTAATTCATAATGCATTCTGTGTCTCTATGTAGCTTTTCAGGTCAAATAAATCTGGTTCTTGAGTTTTAATGTTCTAAAACTTTACAGCTGTAAATTACCAATTTATTTAAACTGTAGAGCATTATTAAAATGGTTTAATTAAATAATTGTTTTGGTCAATACAGTGATTTAAGGTATAAAATAAAAACAGGACTCATAACACCCTTGAACACTTGAGCTTTGCGCCAGTAGTGACTACTGAATATCTGGAGTGACTAATGTTTTTATAAAGTATTAGGCCCCGTCCACACTACTGCGTTTTCGTTTAGAAACGGAGAATCAAAACGAATACGATCTCCGTCCACACCAGCGCTTTAGCTGCGTATTAGAATTGATCGCCGTCCACATTAAAACGACTGAAAACGCGGATCACGGCAGACTGGGCATGCGCGTACCAGTAGTTGTAATGTAAAATGCAGAATTTACTTGCACAACAGCTGCTAGCAAAGACATCAGAGTCAGTAACGCTTGTAATTCGTTATCCATGTTGCAGTCTCTAACGTAACGTACTCCAGGCTGTTATTGTATTGTTTTCCTCCGGGGATGGGTCATGTGATGGGTGGCTGACGAATCAGGGAAGGATACGCCATGACCGATGACACCCAATCATAGAGCCGAGCGTGAGCTTCTACGTCATCGTTTCTAAACTCCTCCGTTTTCAATTCAATTCAAGTTTATTTGTATAGCGCTTTTTACGATACAAATCATTACAAAGCAACCAATCATAGAGCCGAGCGTGAGCTTCTACGT
>NC_056606.1:1695914-1696114 GCF_018340385.1 Cyprinus carpio | reverse complement strand
GTATCCTGGACTTGTGAGCGTCAGCCCGGGAGGTTTCCAGCGCGGCTCTCCGCTCTCTCAGCTGTGCCTGCCTCTGCTCCAGGATCCGAATCTGCTTCTCCACGGCCTCCAGCTCGAGCTCCACCGAATGCAGCTCGAACGTGTCGTCACCTGCACTCAAAGGTAGACAAACATCCGCCATTGCTCCAGGATCCGAATCT
>NC_056606.1:1695270-1695627 GCF_018340385.1 Cyprinus carpio | reverse complement strand
AAACTAGAGGCATACGACAGCAACAAACAGGAACGGAGATTCAAAACGAAAAACGGGTCGGCAGCGTTTCTAAACTTCTCCGTTTTGGGTCTCCGTTTTTGCCGTTGTAGTGCAGATGGGAGGTGCAAACGTAGCAAAAGGTCTCCGGTTTTAAACAAAAACACAGTAGTGTGGACGGGGCCTTATAGTGACTACAAAAATCTAGAACCCAGGGGAAACCCTGGCGGGAGCTCTGGTTTAGGCACAGAGCTGCACGCAGCAGCAGCAGTATTACACAACCTGGTCTCACAGAAATCCGTGAAATAAACACGGCCCCTTCACTCAGAATCTGTGGCAGTTTCACGGGATGTAATACAA
>NC_056606.1:1688058-1694564 GCF_018340385.1 Cyprinus carpio | reverse complement strand
TTTTCTTTTCTCTTTTTTCAGCTGAAAAGACCAAAAGGAGCTTTAGGTGCAAATATTCACAATGGTAAACGTGTTGGTTTTAACCCTAAATCAAACATTTTATCAAGCCTTTGTTGTTTCTTAAACCTTTTCTTACAAAACCCATAGCCCAATCAGTACGAACATAGTCTCACTGTCTTAATAATTCACAAGTTGTCAAATTCGTACGATACTCGTACATATTTGTATACTCGTACATAATCCTGCAGCTTTTATTCCTAGTGCTGTCATTGTCTAATGCCTCAATTCCTGTACATATTTATCGCGATATTTGTAAATCAGTTGTGCCCCTTTTTGGGAAGTAGTCGGATGTCCCACACACTGTCAGGGAGTTTATATTAATTGCATTGTATTCATTAAAGTTATTAATCAACATTGATTCAAGAGATCTTATCATGGTTTATCTATTTCTTTTAATGGTATTATTTTGGTCTTATTGTCAGGGAAGCTGAATTGCTTTGCTGTTTATTGACATTTTTTCAATTATATTTTATCAGTTGGAAATCGCGCTGAAGAAGTCTCATCTCATTCCGAACACATCACGATATTTGGCATCAGTTCACGTGTGTCAAATGTTGGTAAGTAATTTTATGATTTTTTTTGAATTATATTGTATTTTCTGTTTGTCGATATTACAGTTTTTTTCAATCGCTAACAAGCGCTTACCCATACTTCAGATAGTTTTTCTAAACTCTTAACACAGACTCACACCTACAAAACACAATTGGCCAAATGGGATAATTTTTCTTCTCAAAACACATTTTGTTAAATACTAACTCTTCATTTCAAAATAGAACAACTTCTTTGCACACACAACTTGATAAATATTTTATATATAAATATAATACTTTTTTCTTAAATATATACATGATTAACTTGCACACACCAAAACACTGGAAATCTGACTAAAAATGAGTTGATTATGTTTAAGAATATAATTTGTTTTGTTTTCACTTGGAAAAACTGCATAGACTTTTATGTTTATGTTTCAGTTTTACAGGTATTTAAAATTTATTTTTATTTTATAAAAAAAGCACAGAATTACTTTATCTAATCTCTGCGATCTTCAGGGTTAGAAAACATGTTTTCATCAACATCACTGACTACTGCACCTCACTACATCTCTCACTGCACCTCTCACTGCACCTCTCACTGCACCTGCACCTCACTGCATCTCTCACTGCTCCTGCATCTCTCACTGCATCTCTCACTGCTCCTGCATCTCTCACTGCTCCTGCATCTCTCACTGCTCTTGCACCTCTCACTGCATCTCTCACTGCTCCTGCATCTCACTGCATCTCTCACTGCTCCCTGCATCTCTCACTGCACCTCTCACTGCATCCCTCACTGCATCTCTCACTGCTCCTGCATCTCTTACTGCTCTTGCACCTCTCACTGCATCTCTCACTGCTCCTGCATCTCTCACTGCATCTCTCACTGCTCCTGCATCTCTCACTGCACCTCTCACTGCATCTCTCACTGCTCCTGCATCTCTCACTGCTCCTGCATCTCTCACTGCCTGCTCCTGCATCTCTCACGCCCTGCATCTCTCACTGCACCTCTCACTGCATCTCTCACTGCTCCTGCATCTCTCACTGCTCTGCACCTCTCACTGCTCCTCACTGCTCCTGCATCTCTCACTGCATCTCTCACTGCTCCTGCATCTCTCACTGCACCTCTCACTGCATCTCTCACTGCACCTCTCACTGCATCTCTCACTGCTCCTGCATCTCTTAATTAACCTCTCACTGCATCTCTCACTGCACCTCTCACTGCATCTCTCACTGCTCCTGCATCTCTCACTGCATCTCTCACTGCTCCTGCATCTCTCACTGCACCTCTCACTGCATCTCTCACTGCACCTCTCACTGCATCTCTCACTGCTCCTGCATCTCTCACTGCATCTCTCACTGCTCCTGCATCTCTCACTGCATCTCTCACTGCTCCTGCACCTCTCACTACATCTCTCACTGCATGCTCCTGCAACTCCTGGGGAGTTTACTTCCTACCCTAATTGAGCACACCTGAAAATTTTAACCAAAATCTTCAGGTTTACTTATAGACAATAGGCAGGAGGGTTGGAGGTTGGAGGACAGTAAATCTGCAGGACAGTGGATGCTGAGGGGCAGAGTAGCCCATCACTGCTTTAAATCATCCAGAACATAAGCTGACCTGACTGTCCATTAAACAAGTACATTTTAATTGTTTGCATTTTTTGTTTTACTTTCAGACCAGGATTGGAGAATGCCTGACAATGGGATGTTGAGATTTCTTCCTCTGGTTGAGAAAGATCTACACCACATCAGTGATCACATCTTCTGTTCATCTGTTGTACTGTAGGGTACAACTGATCAAACTTTTTAGATGAGGAAGAAGAACATGAACATGACAGGGATATGTAGGGAAGCAAGAAACCAGTTGAGCTGTGATAATGAATCATTATTTTCCAACACAATATCAAATCTGTTTTCTGTATCATAGGAGACTAAATATGATTCTCTGGCACTCATTTGTGTTTATTCAGCAGCTGTGAATGGATTAATATGATGTTAATATATTTTGAAGACACATTTATATTTATTTTGAATCTTGTATGCTGTGTCCTCCAATAAAGTGTTGTTTAATAAAGTATGGTGAATATTGTGTATTGAAAGTGGTGTTTGGTACAGTAACTATAGAACATTTTATTTGAGAAATTGTATTTTATTTCTTTTTTTTAGTTCAGAATTTAAAAACAACTACATATAATTAATTACCATGATTCTTTTACTTAGGACATACAAATTTAGATCTGGTTAATGATATTTTGGACAACAATGTATAAAATGTTGTTCGTACTTGATTGTATGTATGTTTTTTTTTGAGTATAGAGGTAAGGTGAAGTTATGTTATGTGAATAACAAGAGGCTGCAGTGGGCTACTTTGCTACAAACACTTAAAGCTAAATTGAAGATGATCCATGTTGATCATTCTAGTTAGTACATCTACTACTGCATTTAAAATCAAAGCATGCACTCACCTAAAGGATTATTAGGAACACCTGTTCAATTTCTCATTAAAGCAATTATCTAATCAACCAATCACATAGCAGTTGCTTCAATGCATTTAGGGGTGTGGTCCTGGTCAAGACAATCTCCTGAACTCCAAACTGAATGTCAGAATGGGAAGAAAGGTGATTTAAGCAATTTTGAGCGTGGCATAGTTGTTGGTGCCAGACGGGCCGGTCTGAGTATTTCACAATTTGCTCAGTTACTGGGATTTTCACGCACAACCATTTCTAGGGTTTACAAAGAATGGTGTGAAAAGGGAAAAACATCCAGTATGCGGCAGGCCTGTGGGCGAATATGCCTTGTTGATGCTAGAGGTCAGAGGAGAATGGGCCGACTGATTCAAGCTGATAGAAGAGCAACTTTGACTGAAATAACCACTCGTTACAACCGAGGTATGCAGAACTGTGCAGGCTGGTGGTGGTGGTGTAATGGTGTGGGGGATGTTTTCTTGGCACACTTTAGGCCTTGGAGTGCCAATTGGGCTCGTTTAAAATGCCACGGCCTACGTGAGCATTGTTTCTGACCATGTCCATCCTTTATGTACCACTATGTATCCATCCTCTGATGGCTACTTCCAACGGAATAAATGCACCATGTATCACAAAGAAGCTTCGAATCATTTCAAAGTGGTTTCTTGAACATTACAATGAGTTCACTGTACTAAAATGGGCCCCCAGTCACCAGATCTCAACCCAATATAGAGACATCTTTGGGATGTGGTGGAACCACTTACTTCGTGCCCTGGATGTGCATCCCACAAATCTCCACCGTCTGCAAAATATAATAACATTCCAACATTGCTTTTAGCACCTTGTTGAATCAATGCCACGTAGAATTCAACACAGTCAAACACAGTATTGGGTGTTCCTAATAATCCTTTAGGTGAGTGTATATATTACTGATGTCAGGCATATGAGAAGCAATCAGAGGGGGTGAAAATGATTTTTACAGAATGGTGCATTATCCTTGTGTAATAGTGAAGTGTAAATATTTAAATAGATTTTTGTTAACTGCCAACACTGGAAATTCAATAAGTTGTTAGATTAAGTTAGATTAGGTTGGGCAAGTTGTTGCAGGTTCATCCATTATATGTAATGGTGTTCATACAAAAAAGCAAAACAATAATAATTATCATTATATAAAATGTGTATTTAAAAGTGTATTTGTTGTCCATGATGAGGAGAATAGACCTGTGTAGATTTTACTGCCCTTCCACCCATAGGAGCCGAGCAACGGCCCCTGGAAGAGCAAACAAAATGCACATTTCAAATGGCTGTAACTCTAGGTCCATTTAGTGTATCAAAGAAAAAATCAGCAGGACAACTGCTTATGCTATGTTTACTAAATAATGTTGGGCACAGTTTTCAGACATATATGGAAAGCTGGCATAAAGATTTTTTTAAAAGTGCTCATAGTAAAATATCACATTTCAGCCTGTCCCTCACACATGTCATAAAGGTTTGTAAAATAAACATATTTAGATATCCAGTTGCGCATTAAACATATTATTTATTTACATTTTTTGTTTCATTACCAAACGTTTTAAACTACATTACCCACATATCTCTGTCATTCTTTCAATGGAACAGGAATCATGGTGCTGTAGTTCATTGAAATGTGCAGACGTGCTTAGGGTTAGGGTTGGGATCTCTGTAAAGGAGTCATTTATCACAACATAGAGACACTTTATAGTTAACTTAATGTATAACTAGCGTAATAATAACACCAAAACATACTTTGCAACATGAAGCGCCGTTTTATATGGGATAAAAGATAGTCCAATCATAGTGAGTTCTGTGATAAAGTCACAGCCAATGACAACCCAGCTGAACAGGTGCGTCATAAACTTGGCCATTTATGGTAAATGATGACATATCTCTATCATAGTGAGTTCTGTGATAAAGTTACACTTAAATATTTCATATTTGGGCTGTTACAAATATGTATTCCTTCTAATTAAATGATAAAGCTCACATTTTAAAACAATACTCCTTTGTGTGGTTACCATCCAAAAACGAGTTCACATGTTACTTTTTTGTGTGGTTATCATTTGTGTGGTTGTTATCATGATCAATTTTAAAATTTTGTTTTTTTGATATTTGTTTATTTGATCATTAGACTGATGCATAAATACATTTGAAAGAGAAACTTGGCCTGCATGGGTAGTTTTGCAGTATTTTTATTAGTACATCAAAGGTATATCATTTATATTCCAAAATGTAACAGAAGCATGTGTGTCTTCCCTTTAAAGTTACATTTACATTAACCAGCTGGTGATATAATGATACCATAGATGTATATGGTGGACATTTACTACAGTGACCACTATAATAAAAGGTTTAATGAAGCTAAATGCAAGACATTAAGTCCATCTAAATGTGAAGGTAACAAACTCAGAATAATGTCCAGTATGTCAAGTGTGTCATTTCTGTAATATTCTTTCAGCACCAAAAAGAATTCCACAAATATTGATTGTTCTCAAAAGGTTTTCCTGAACACTCTCACTATCTTCAATTGTTCGGACAAACACCTGCTATGTACACTTATAAATATAAAATATACATTTTTCTATTGCGTCATGATGTCACTGCGTGACTAGAACTAATGGATGGCAATGAATACGGTATGTCCTTTAGCAAAACACCTGATGAGCACTGACACTTTTTTGATAAAGGCTTTTGGCAGACATCAAGTACAGTTTATGAAGCTGAAAAGAGAAAACAAAAAGCTTTAACAATATGGAAAAAGATAAATCACTATTTTCAATATTGGTTCTTCATATATCAACGAGATCACGAGGAGGAGTGGGACTTCACATGAAGACTTTCAGAAACTGTGACAGAGTAAAGGGTGCATCTCGCAGAACACATCCTATGCATGCCCAAACAACACCACCCAAAGACAGTTATGAAGTGGACACCACCAGGAGGATGCAGGAGACAGGGAAGACATGGAGACAGATGCTTCATGAAGACCTGAAGAATCTCAGTGTCCCATGGAAAGATGTGGAGAACTTGGCCATGGATCGAATATGTTGGAGGACACTTGTTGCCCAATGTGCCCAGCACAGGACTTGATGATGATGTTTGGAGTTTTTCCATAACTGTGGGATTTATTTCTGTAAAGAGTGTTGCATAATTAAATGTTGTCTTTAATAGCAAGCAATAATCATATGAACTCGTTTAAAAATAAAATGATTTACATGCAAACAGGACAGTTATCAGCAGTGTAACTGATCTGATTATGACAAAATAATCGAGTATCTGATACCATGTGACAAGTCAAATGAGCTTTTCCACTCTTGCAAACAGAGGTAGGTTATGAGGTGTGGACACACATTGGAACACAAACAGATTTGTAATAATTTTAATGAGGTTATGAGGTGTGGACACACATTGGAACACAAACAGATTTGTA
>NC_056606.1:1670380-1683104 GCF_018340385.1 Cyprinus carpio | reverse complement strand
CGTTTCAGTTAAAAATATAAATAAAAAATATAAATAAACTTCCCTTTGAAATACATTAGTTTAAAAAAACGTCATGTCAGTGTGTCGCCGTCATGGCAACAGACTCGTCCGATTTAAACATTAATTTATTATTAGTTTTTATCGTTTTTTTTTTTTTCGTTGTCTGTATATGCATATCTGTCAATTCAGTAAACATAGATGTATATGTATATTTGTTAATTATGTTATTTTAGCTAAGATGATTGATGGTTGTTTGATTTATTATTTACATTAATATGGTGTATGTGTGTTTGATTGATCAAGCCTGCTTCTAGTTTTAGTGTGTTGATAAGGAAGACAACTTGAATAGCATACTTAAATTCACAGTTTAATGCATTGCAAACAAAATTATGTCATTAATGACTCACCCTCATGTCGTTCCAAACCCGCAGTGAGACCTAAGCTCATCTTCGAACACAGTTTAAGATATTTTTAGATTTAGTCGGGAAGCTCTGTCCTCCATTGAGAATGTATATGCGGTATACTGTACGTAATGAAGGTAATAAAACATCTTTCAAAGTGAGTCCATGGCGACATCAGAGGGTCCTGTTAGGATTTTTTTTGAAGCATCTAAAAATACATTTTGGTCCAAAAATATCAAAATCCACTGACTTTATTCAGCATTGACCCTCTCCCGGGTCTGTTATGAGGGCGCCGCTCACAGCGCTTACATCCGGCTCAAGGAATCCAATCACTCGATAACGGTTCTTCTTGAACCAGTTCCACCAAACCGAACTGAATCGCTTGAAACGGTCAGCGCCAACACAAGTACTAATCCACAAATGACTTAGGCAGCACTTTTTTAACATGGCTGACACTCCCTCTGAGTTCAAATAAACCAATATCCCGTGAGTAATTCATTTACTCCAGACAGTACACTGACTGAACCGAGAAGCCAGATAATCTAACGAAGCATTGACTGGTTCTCGAGTCAAGAACCGGTTGTATCGTAGTTTTCGGATCACCGGTAGTGATGGGAAGTTCTGTTCTTCTCACAACCGGCTCTTTTCGGACAGTTTGATTCACAAACCGTTGGCAATAAAACGGTTCACCAGTTATTTTGCACTCGAATGGTATCGACGCAGCGGCGGCGTAACGTTCTTGATTCAAGCTTCCTTCGCTTACCCGCCATAACATTAGCGTAACAGAATCGACCCACCGTTACCGCCCAGACGCCAGTCACCATCACCATGGTCATCAGCTCCTCGGTTCTCGACCGCACGTCCGACCAAAAAGACGTTGACTTGAGAACTATCGCTGTTTCGTTTCAGTATCTGCCCGAATCAGTCAGTACCGCGCTGAGTAAATGAATTAGCTCCGGATATTGGTTTATTCGAATCAGAGGGGCGTGTCCGACATGTTAAAAGCGGTTAACAGCTTGAGCTCAGGGATTAATGCTTATTGTTGACGCGAACCGCTTCAAACGATCAGTTCGATGCAGGAACTGGTTCAGTCAGTGTACCGTTACATCTGAAAGATTGCTCAGAACCGATATTGGTAAACGTTGTGAACGCTACCATAACAGACCCGGAGAGAGTCACCGCTGAATAAAGTCGTAGCTTTTGATATTTTTGGACCAAAATGTATTTTCGATGCTTCAAAAATTTCAACCGACCCCTGGGATGCATGGACTACTTGAAGATGTTTTTATTACCTTTCTGGACGTGACAGTACAATCGCATTATTGGCAGACTCTCAATGAGGAATAAAGCTCGGACTAAATCTATAAATATCTTAGAACTGTGTTCAAGATGAACGGATGTTTCTCACCGGTCGATGAACGTATACAGGGTCGGAGGACAACACTCCGACTATAGCTATCTTTCACTTCGCTGGGTGAATCCACTTATCCCACAAAGATGTCTTGAATAGCATACTTAAAGTGTCAAAATCAGCCATGGGCAATATTGTCATGTGAAGGTGAAACAATCTGTGGCGATCACTGAATATTCCGTGGTCCCGTCACGGACGAATTGACAATAAGCAAAATACAAACTGTTCAGGGGAGATACGATGTTCACATTGCATCGCAAACACAGACAACTTGAATAGCCTACTTGTGTCAAAATCAGCAATGATATCGTCCAGTGAAACAATCTGTGGCGATCACTGAATATTCCGTGGTATCGTCACGGAATTCAGTGTGACCAGACGTTATCCTAGCGATCAAAATCACTTTAAAACTAAACATTTAAAGTAAAGTACTTTAAGTAAACTCAGAATATTTAAAGAGATACCTTTCCAAATTATAAAACGAGGTCAATTGGGGGAGCGCAGGTGTTGTAACAGCCCGTGTGTGGACCACGGATGATTCTGTCATTGAAATTGACATAGGCATCTAAATTATAAGTCTATTTGATTAGGGGAGGTGTTGGTGTTGTAACAGCCCGAGATTCTGAGTGAAGGGGCCGTGTTTATTTCACGGAATTCTGTGAGACCAGGTTGGTATTACATCCGTAGTGGTTTAGCACTACCATAGAGAATGAATGGGAAATGGTTTAGGGCGGTTTAGATAAACAATTCTCGATCGCCGATAGATCAGTCCGAAGCTCAAATCACTACTCCATTCTACCAGACTGAACTATAATTCCAATAATTTTATATAGTAATTACCCTTTAAGGTTTTCTCTAATTCTCGATCGCCGATAGAAGTCGAGATGAGGTAACACCGAAGCCGCAACCTGGCGCTCTCTCGCAGTGAAGCCAATAATGAAGTGACTCAAACTGTAATTAGATCAACTGGCGGCAGGCTGGCTGCGAGAGTCAGTCCCATGAGACTCCCAATGGTACAGTCGCTTAACTTTTACAGCAGAGAAAAACACGCTTTGCAATGGTTCAAAAAATGATTTTTGGTCTATATTGCTACAATTTTGCCCTTCATGACAACTGTGAGGGGGTGAATTTTTTATAACTCATCCGTTTAAAGTATATTAAGCCTTAAAGTTCTGCGCCAGTAAGTAAGTGGTCACTTGAGTGCATAGGTGGATTGTCGCTGCGCGACAATGCCGCCGCTGGCTTAGGTGGGCGTGGCTTCAGCAACCAGCTCCGCCTTTTGCCCATTTTCGATTATCCCGAGAGTGTAGCGGTGGCCAGAGCTTCACCAAGATAAGCGGCGGCCGCTCTGCACACTTTAAACTTCAAAGCCGCTATTAGAGAAGTCTATAGGTGGCGTCTATGGGTGACGTCACGGATACTACGTCCATATTTTTTTACAGTCTATGGGTAACACCTGACAACAGCAGAAACCTACCTATTGTATTTGAGTTTGTTTGTTTTGTGTGGATTTGATAGGTACATGATTATTTTATAAACACAAGACCAATTAACCAGTTACAAATCGTTTGCTTTATTTTTAGCAGAGACACAAAGATGATTATTAACTCTATATTCAACTGTAACTGTTTAAATAAAATATGCACAACCCAGAAAACAGAAAGTGAATAACACAACGCAGACTTCCTTACAACACATATTGACTCAACCTGAAAATAATCCTCTCGATTTTAAAGAAAAGAAAGTGAATAACAAATAGTAGTCTCGATTTTAAAGAAAACCTTGTCACGCACTGAATGACGGCAGGGAAACACATATTTTGAAATGACTCCGGGGGAAAAGCAGGAGTGATTTGATTAGTGGTAGGTTTAGTATTTGACTATAGTCACCCGTGGCACTGAGAGGGTTAAGTTTACCAAAAAAAAAAACAAAGATGGCCACCAGCAACCACTCAATTTCCTTATTTTTAAAGTGTTATGTGAAAAAAAGTGTTATTTGAAAATAGGTGATTGTGGATAGTGGATTGTTGATTTTGTAAATATTCTTTTTTGGTTTGTATTTGTTTTGTGTGTTGTGGAGTGTTTTGTTAAAAATGTGACATTGTGGATAATGAAAATAAGAATAGGAATGCCATATATTGTCTCATGTAAAAGTGTAAGAACTCTTAAACTGTCAAACTTGAACCTTCACATGTGTTTTTTGGAGATACTTGTTCATTTTGCAGCCTCCCCAGTCTAACCCAATAAGAATATTGTTCACTGTTAAATGTCTGTAAAATAATTTCATCTCTCTGTATGATTTTTGTCCCTAATGATATTTGTAAGCAATTCTAATAAGAATTTATGTCAATTCTGCATAACATAAAAAAGCATCATTTTCAAAAATCCAAGCAGAGCAGAAGGTAAAAAATAAAGAATTATTATAATCAAAGTTGTTAATGAAGCAAGGGATGTTATATTATAAAGTTTAAAATGTTATTAATGTTGAAAAAGAATTGAATTTTGTATTTTGATTAGTTATTTATTTTTCCTGTGTGACTTGAGGTTTAACAATGACATATATAATGTTATCCTGGTACTGCTCAGAGCTCGGTGTGAACTTCTCCACTGCATCTTTGTATTCCTGAATAACTCTCTCAAGGTTGGATTTTTCGATGGCCCCAAGGATCGCACTGGCAATCGCATCGATGGCAAACCCTAACACCCCTAAACCAATCATAGCCACAGTGCAGGTACTGATCCTGCCCAGGGTTGAGACGATTCGACTAAAGATTACCCCTTTGTTAATTAATTCAACCACAGCAACAGAAGCAGCCATTGTCACGATGCCCATTGTGGTAGTAATCAACCACAGCAACAGAAGGCAATCCTGTCAGAAATAGGAGTAGATATATCGCGGAGCTTTTTGTACAACTCTGGGTCCAGTTTTGCCTTCAGCTTCTCATCAATGTGGGTCAGCTCCTTTTGGATCTTGCTAATGGCACCGATTAGGGTATCACAGTTTTCTCTGATTTTGTCTTGTTTTTTATTGGTTGATGTGTTAAGAGTGATGTGTGGCAAAGAGTGTTTGGAGTGATGTTTGGGAAGCTGTTTTTTGGCGTTTTTGGTTATTAGTTTTGTAAGTCGATTGTTGTTGTTTAGAGTGGCTTGGAAAGCCGGTTGGTGGCATTGAAGTTTTGAGCCTGGAAAGAATAAGTCACTCCAAGACATTCTGAGTGAGGACCTGGATTTGAAAAGAAAATGAAGACAAGAGGTGGTGCACATTAAGTGGTAGTCCACGTGTGTCATATTTTCCAATATGTGAAATGAGGCAAAAAAGGGGAGTCAGTTATAATATTATTACGTGCATGAGGTATTATTGTGGTTGGTTTTATTTTAGATGGTAGCCAGTTCTTTGTTCAAGGTCAGTAACTGGGAATGTATCAACGCATTTTAAATGAATGTCTCTTCTCCACAGAGCTGCACCCCCCCTACCTTCCAAAACACACAGCCGTTCACAATGTGGATGCAGATTAGTTTGAATGGGAAAAAGTACAAATAAGTAAAGTGTCTTCCCTATACCACCTAGTCATTTTAGCATTTTACCATTGTTCAGTAAATGAGGCACAATGTGTTTTGGGAGTAAAACATTACACAGAAATATGTCTGTATTTAAAACGAATTCAGTTTGTCAGTCTATTAATTCCTCCCACTCTACCAGTAAATGAGGCACAATGTGTTTTGGGAGTAAAACATTACACAGGTTCAGTAGTTATGTCGGCGTCCAAGAGCAGGCTGGTTTTTAGTCTGGGTGTGGGGTTGGGTTTGGGTTATGGCTAATGTTATTACATATGGTGTTATGTGCTGTGGTGGTTAGATGGTGAGGGTGGATGTTCACTCTCCTTCACTGGAATCTGAAAACAATCCAGTTCCCCATTTCTCCTCCTTTTTCTTTATTAATTAGTAATTGATTGGTGATGAGTAAGTAAGTTAAGTACAGGGTGGTTTGTTAGATGGAGTAGGTGTTGGTTCACTCCCCCTTCCCTGGAATCTGAGTCACGGCCTCCTAAGAAAGCATTTGCATTTACTGCCCACTCCTCCTACAATAATGATCCCGCAGAAACATTATTTTTAATAGTTTTAATAAAGCCATGTAGTTCAGAGTGTTAACACATAATGGCAAACACAAAAACATGTCATGTTACCATTTCAAAACAACTAATGAACACTAAAACCACAAATTCACTTTAACACTTCGAACAGTCAAATGGTTTAACAAATAGTTTCATACTTTACATGTTCAGTGAATCCAAAAATCGAAGTCCATCTCTCACTTAAGACGTTTCCCTTCAATATTCCCTTTAAACTCTATCTTAGCAGACAAGAAGTGTAGGCTCCTTTGTCTTCCTGTCAAATACATTTTGATATATCCAATTCATGCATAATAGTCATTGATACATAACTGAATACACATTTTAAAAACAATCAGCTCATTATGTTTGAAACTAGAAAGAATAAAAAAACACTACCATTGAAGCATTATTACATTTTTTTTCCACCATTGGATATCAAACCTAATATGGCAAGAATTCAAAGACCAGTGCCAAGGAGTTCAAATAAACAAGCCCAATTTATTAACAGCGCTGGGAGAGCTCCCTGCCAGGCAATTTCAATGAGACAAAAATAAAAGAGTGATGTGTGGCAAAGAGCACTTGAACATAAAATAAAATAAAAATAAAACAAAAATATTGTTTATTGTTTTAAATTTTTAATAAGTAGAAGTTTTTTTTTGTAACAATAAATATTTTTGTTTCTAACAATAAATCTTTCACCTCCATCTGCCAATTCATTTACTCCCATTTTTTTAACGTTGAATTTTTTTACGTAGCAGTCTGTTATAGTAGATGTTCGGTTGGTTGCATTTTTGATTTTACTATTCGCTTATTTATTGTTAGCTCGATGCCCTAAACCTTATGCAGATAATATATGAACTGAAATAGGTAAGACATGGGATCTGTAGTTGATTATACATACTGAAATTTTATGATATAGGCACTCTCATTGATATCGCCCTAACTACTCTACCCATACTGAAACGGATCAGCCAAAGAGTCCTCCCCTCATCTTATGTCTAAAGCGGCTTCCCTAAATCATTTCAGTGAGCAAGCTTTTTTATTTGATTTAGCTCAAGTGTCCTGGAAGAACATTGAACTTATCCCTACTGTAGAGGATGCCTGGTTCTTTTTTAAAAACGCCTTTCTTGCCTGCTTAAACAAACACGCACCACTCAAAAAATTTAGAACTAAGCTTAGATACAGTCCTTGGTATAATCCAGACCTAACAAACCTAAGCCATCACAAAAACACCTTGTGGCGTGCCGCATTAGCGTCGAAACATCCCCATGACATGCAATTGTTTAAGGAAGCAAGAAACCAATACACACAGGCAGTTAGAAACGCTAAATCTAGTTTTTTTAAACAAAAATGATCTTCCTGTGGTACAAACAATAAAAAATTCTGGGACACAATAAAGTCTATGGAAGGTAACAACACTTCTGCCCAGCTGCCCACCGCTTTAAGATTTGAAAACACTGTCACCACTAAAAAATCCGACATTATAGAGAATCTTAACAAACACTTTGTAAGAGCTGGACACGCTTTCCATCTGGCACCTTCTGTCACAGCTATACCACAGCCCATAGTTCCCCCAGTCAGTCTGCCACTCTTTTCTTTTGCCCACATCCAGATAGTCGATGTTTTGAGGGAATTACATAATCTCGTTCCATCCAAATCAGCTGGACTGGACAATTTAGACCCCTTATTTTTAAAATTGGCTGCTCCTGTTATTGCCACACCCATAATTTTGATTTTTAATATATTTCTTTTTTTTTTTTATATCTTGACACTTCTGAAAGTTGCTGCTGTAATCCCTATTTTCAAAGGGGGAGACAATTTAGACCCCAATTGCTACAGACCAATTTCTATTCTACCCTGCCTTTCTAAGGTTTTTGAACACCTGGTAAACCAACAGATCACTAATTATTTTGAATCTAACCATAGCCTATCCGATATGCAATCGGGCTTCCGAGCTGGTCGGGGTTTCAGATATGCAATAGTTATTGTGATATGGTTGACTTCATATCTGCTACTCGAATCGCATCATATCTGCTATCGACCGCAAACATTACTGTGCAGCATCATATCGACCTCCGGGTCAATCATACCATTCTTATTGGAAGGCTAAAGGGTCTGGGTCTTTCGAATCACTGCCTTGCCTGGTTCTCTAATTACTTCTTAGATAGATTCCAGTGTGTTAAATCTGAGGGCCTGCTATCTAGCCCACTGGCTGTCTCTACGGGGGTGCCACAAGGCTCAATTTTGGGCCCCATACTCTTTTCCTGGCTGTCTCTACGGGGGTGCCACAAGGCTCAATTTTTGGCCTTTTTTATGGGTGTGTATGAAGGTTATATTTTTGTCCCTATACTTTTTTCCGATTTATTTAATGAGTTGTCACTGTTCTTGAGGGTGTTTATTTGATATTCAATAGCATACAAAATTCATTCTTCTGTTTTCTTTTAATTTTTAGTCATAGTTATGTGCATGATTTTCAATCGATCTCTCTCTGCACCTTCATACACAAACCAAATTTCTACTTTGGACGGTTTTGTTTTGGAAATTGTTGACACTTATAAATACCTAGGTATTTGGTTAGACTCATCTCTCTCTTTCCATACCCATATTAACAAACTCCAGTCTAAAATCAAATCCAGGATTAGTTTTCTTTTTCGTAACAGAGCTTCTTTCACCGTCCCTGCTAAACATGCTCTTGTGAATATGACTATTCTTCCCATCTTGGACTTTGGTGATGTGGTCTATAGATCTGCTTCTAACACTCTACTTAGAAAGTTGGATGTATTATACCACAGTGCTATACGCTTTGCCACCAATTATACTTTTGTTATTTATGATTTTCTACACACTCATGGGTTGGCCTTCCCTTCACATCCGACGTCAAAGACACTGGTTCTATTTCATATACAAAATTATTTTAGGCAAAGGCCCTATCTACTTGAGAAACCTAATTTTGGTAGCTTCTCCCTCTCGCAATCTACGCTCAAGTAGGTTCATCTCATTAACCACTACCAATGCCAGGCAAAGGCCCTATCTACTTTTGATTCGTAATTTTTTTCTTTTCAGTTTTCTGCCGCCAATGATTGGAATGAACTCCAAAAAACTTTAAGGCTTGAATCTATCGTTCCGTTATCCACTTTTAAATGATTGATAACTAACCTACTGTCACACCACTGCTCATGTTAGCATCATCATTTTCCTCCTGTGTAAACTAGAGCAATTTGTTTGAATTATTGTTTTACTACTGTTTATGTTAGAGTAATTATTTTCCTCCTGTGTAAACTAGAGCAATTATTATTTGTTTATTTTACTCTAGATGCGCGTTTGCTATATAGTTTATTTACCTAGTGCGTTCTTAAGATTTTGATTTATTTTTGTATGATGTGCTTCGACTGAACAACTATTTGTAACCTGTACCATACTGTCTTGTCTTTTATGTGTAACTTATGTTGTCTGCACCATGACGCTTTATCTTGGCCAGGTCGCCGTTTTTAATGAGAATGAGTCCTCTATGTGCCTACCTGGTTAAATAAAGGTTAAATAAATTTTTTTTAAAAAAAAGCAAGTGAAGCAGCGGTCAGCTAAAAAACAACAGCAATGTATGTGGGAGAGACAAGGGTCCCAGGGGGTCGCCTTGCCATAAAGTACTACCCGAGTGTCGTGGTTAATCACATTCGGTTTACTCTTGCTTTATAACGAACAGAAGTCGTCTGTACTGCTATTCATGAAATGATCTGTGCGGACAGACGATTGTTGTCGTTTTGATTATATTTTTTTTATTGTGAACAGATTTGTTCTGTTTCATCGTTAGCGGTTGGGAACGTAAGTTATTTTTATTTGTTGGCGGTTGGGAAGGTAGTGGATATGAAATCTACAGACAGCAACACCGAAAGTACTCCAACAACGCTCAAGAAGGTCACAGATACAAGGCATATTCGTTTCTGTATTTAACTTAATGTGTTTTAAATTAATGTTGTTGAATATTTGTGTGTCCAATGTTTTTGTGAATGTTGTTGTTGTATTTTTTGGGGATGTCTTATATAGGGGTAACTGTATTTATAGTTAATATATGTTTAATTAATGATAAATAAATAAAATATGTACAAAATTTTTATTAATTTTTTTTTTTTTTACCAAACTTTGCATATATTACACAATTTCTTCCTACCAGCAAAGGTCATTCAAAATGATCTGGACAGCATTCAGGACTAGGCAGACACATGGCTTTTTTTTTACATATATAATGAGAAAAGCGTAAGTATTGCATCACCCGGGCAATAAAAATGTGCATTATAAATATCATATGGGGAGATAGTGAAATTGAAGAAACTAGCTGGTGAAAGATGAAGGAAGATATGGGAGTTTATGTTGGAGTTTATTTTTATATGTATTGTTGTGGATATTTTGGGGAATGTATAAAAGAATGCTATGGATATGTGTGAAAATATGAAAAAGACCTAGGAGTTTATGTTGAAATGTCTTCATATGTGACCAGGCATCAGAAGTAGGGATGATTTTCTGTTTTTTTAATTATGTGTTAGTTGAGATCATGAAGAAGCCTCTCAGTGTTTAAGTGAGAAGTGTTGAATTTAAATCAAGGGAAGTAATGTTAAAACTCTACAATGCATTAGTAAGACCTAATATTGTGTTATAGGTTTAAATATGCAATGTAATCTGCATTCTCTCTATTTCTCACACACACAGACACGCACCCCTCCTCCTCTTATTTAATTAAATTAGCAATACAAGCATACAGTAGGGGTTTGAACGGGATATCGAATGTGTGTGGATTATGAGTTTGTTTATAATTTGAGTTTTAGAGTGCGCACACTCTTCGGCCAATTTGAATTATCAATTCGGCGTTAACAAGTTATATTTATTTAATTTACTTAAGTTACAAGAAGTGATTTTGGATTTTTCTTCTATTTGATTTGGTGGTCATGATAGGAAATGTCACTTATGTCAAAGACACATGGGTGTTCCTGCCACATCTCCACTATCCTTTCCTCACCTTGCGGGGCACAGCATTTCTTTTTTATTTTTCGGGATAAAAATGCTGCCCTGCCTCGGAGGTGTCAATCACCGGGCTACGTATTTTTTAAATGGGCATAATAATGTATTCATTTTTTAATACATAAAACCCAAATCCCCACAACACAATTGAGCTCACTAGTCGTAGTATCAACTCGAGGAGACGGCAACATCTTTACAATACCGTTTAAAATAAAAATTCAAATGCCTAAAGTTTTAGACATGTTCTAGTAGTACATAGACTTTCTGATTGTTTTGTTTGTGTGTTTACTTTCTTTTTGATTTGTTGTATGTGAATTATTTGTGTGACGAGTGTGCACTGATAATATTTCTTTGGAGGGTTTTTTATTGTTGTTATTTGTTTTTTTGGTTATATTGTTAGAGGTTTATAGTCAAAATATAAATCTTGAACATTTACTGTGCCTTGTTCGTGGTGATATTTTCAAGTTTATTTGTTGTATGTTTTCATTTACTTACAATCACGTTTGCTAGCGATCATTTTTTTGTTAAAATTTTAATTTTTGAGTTTCTTGTTTAATACTCAGTTTTCAGAAGTTGATCTCTGGTATCGTGTTTTTTATTTTTATAGGAAAATTTTTTTTTAGACCTTTTAAGACTTTCAACTGAAAATTGGTCATATTTAAGACCTTTCAGGCCTTAAAATTGAAAAACTAATTTAAGACTTTTTAAAGTAACACAAGGTAGGATTTGCTCTCGGGGTCCCCCTACAGTTGTGAAACAGTATTGTCCTCTACTACTGTCGTAAACTCCTACAACACATTCTCACCCCAAGGAGTCATATTCTGACGCCTTTGGAAAGTTCGTCAAAATCTGACACTGGGGCAGCTTGCCTTTAAGCGTGTATGTGACGCCTGTAGTATGGGTAGGGGGATGCACGTGCATTTGTTGACAACCATGATAGCCCTGAACACTGCAGGAGGAGTTTGAATGCTGCTGTTGTGCTTTCGTATGCGTGTGTTATGTTTTCGTCGCGTGTGAAATGTCTTAATTTTCTGCATGTCATGTGATGTTTTATTTTTATTTGTTTTATTCTTTTTTTTTTAATTTGTTGTATTAATATAATTTAATGTGTCATATATTATATCGCGATGCTCACGTTTACAAGCCAGTCTTTTTAGTGGTTTTTTGGAATCTTTTTTATAATTTATTTTATATTTTTTAGTGGTGCTGTAGTTTACATGTAATTGTTTATATTATAATATTTACCTTCAAGGTTTTAGGGTTTGTTTTTGATTAGATATTGTCAGTTTTATATTATATAGATCTTAGGGTGTCAGTTTGGTGTTTTGAAAGCATAGACTGTAAAAAAAATAGTTTGAAAGACTGTTTACTAATGTAAGCTCTCCAAGCTATGCTCTCTACAGAACATAAAATATTCATTTTATTTTTCGTGTTGATGAGGAAAAAAAATGTTATACGGGCGTGACCGCTCTGAAAGCGGAACTAAAAACTTTAAAACTTTCACAGAGACCTCAAACAAGCACAAAGCCTTTCTTTAAAATTAATTTCGTTTTGCATTAATTGTATCTTAATTTTAATAAATGTTTCATCAAACAATGACGCCTGGATTTAATGTACAAATAGTAACCATAGCAGACAACAATCCACATTTATGGAGTAATTCATCAACCAATATTGCCTGGATTTAATAAATAATTAGTAAATATAGCAGACAATAATCACGACATGGAGGTTCCGGCGCCTGAACTGCAGCTCGTCTCATAAACCGAAACTACCCAGATAGCAAGCAGA
>NC_056606.1:1667571-1668539 GCF_018340385.1 Cyprinus carpio | reverse complement strand
GATTCAAATTTAATTAAAGCACAAAATAAAAGATGTCACATTAATCTACTCTCCTTTCTAATTTGTTTGTCTGCCAAGATTCACCGTTACGATTGGTCAGATCACCTGTCAATCAAGCTCACTGTGAACAGTCAATTACATTTTAACATGAATTCACACAGAAAACATCTCATAACCTTGCACTTCTGTTATATGTGATGAAATCATCTTTTGTGTGAAATATGAACTGCTATGCTAATCTTTCTCCTTTTGTTTTCCTGTTTCTCCAGCCTCGCGTGTGAAGACTTCAGAAGATGCCAAACCTCACAAAGATTTCAGATGATGGCAACTATAGATGATCTTGCAAAGCTGCTTAATAATCCTTATATTGTAATCATTGCCCTAAAAGGTAAGTTTGCAGATTTTTAACCAGCTTTGTATGGACCCTTTTCACATTTCTGGGTTTCTCAGTAGCGGAAAGTTGTCCAATTGGGTTAACTTGAAGAGCAGTGAATGGGAGAGTACCACAAATATATTTTTTGCATTCCCAAATAGCAAAAGAAAAACTCCACAATAGTATTTTCATGACTTTCAATAAAAGGAAAACAATTGAGAGAGAGACTTATAACAGCAGTCAGAAGAGAAAACGATGTCAAATTTACCATCCCTCCCATCGACGCTGCATTAAAGTGAAAGTGACGTGACATACAGCCAAGTATGGTGACCCATACTCAGAATTCGTGCTCTGCATTTAACCCATCCAAAGTGCACACACACAGCAGTGAACCCCCACACACCGTGAACACACACCCGGAGCAGTGGGTATCATTTATGCTGCGGGGCCCGGGGAGCAGTTGGGGGTTTGGTGCCTTGCTCAAGCACACCTCAGTCGTGGTATTGCCGGCCCGAGACTTGAACCCACAACCTTAGGGTTAGGAGTCAAACTCTCTAACCACTAGGCCATGACTTGCCCTTCCCCTTAGAAACAA
>NC_056606.1:1667439-1667520 GCF_018340385.1 Cyprinus carpio | reverse complement strand
AAGAAAAAGAAAAACATACAAGGATTTACGATGCTGATGACTGTTAAACGTGTCATCACAGTCTTGTGAAAAGGGTCCATT
>NC_056606.1:1666928-1667012 GCF_018340385.1 Cyprinus carpio | reverse complement strand
GTATTTTTTTTTTTTTTTTTGATTTTTTATCATCTAAGATTTTTAATGTTTTTTAAAGAATTCTCATCTTTTTTTTCTATTTGA
>NC_056606.1:1665101-1665211 GCF_018340385.1 Cyprinus carpio | reverse complement strand
ATTTTAAATCTTAAATTTTTTTAAATAATATACTAAATTTTGTTTTCGCTGTACTTTGGATGAAATAAATGCAGGCTTGGTGAGCAGAAGAGAATCCTTAAAAAAAATCT
>NC_056606.1:1662479-1662569 GCF_018340385.1 Cyprinus carpio | reverse complement strand
GAGGTGTCTTTACATGTTTTTGGAAAGTGGCTGAAGACTCAGATGCTCGAATTGAGAAAGGCAGGGCATTCTACCATGATCTTATCTACA
>NC_056606.1:1631059-1661739 GCF_018340385.1 Cyprinus carpio | reverse complement strand
GGAGATCAACGTCGTTTCTTGGTTATATGTTAGTTTGCTATCTGGGTAAGCATAGCCTTGCCTCACAGAACTGAGAAATATATCTATTATCTACAGAAGAACGCTTGAAATCATACTTTTAAACAGAACAATTCAAAACAAAACGATGTAATCCGTTCCGTATGAAATGTGCATTTCTCTCCGGCGCGTTCACTAGCCAAGATCGCGATTCAGCATCGTCAACTTCATCTGCAGCCGACAAAGTATTAATAAACAATTAAAACGTCTCCTTGCTATATTTGACATATTCATAATCATTACTTTTGCCGGTTCTTTGTGACAGCTGTTATGTGCTTTATTGGCAGCGCCACCCCTGTTACATGAATGCGCGTCATCACTGCATCAGCATCAGCTCGTCCTGCCTTTAATGCGATCACTTTCTCGTGTCCTCTTTTTGCTCTCCTCCGACAAAACCTTTTCTTTATTGATTTTCTGTGCTGCTTCGGCCATGACTATAACATCCGGCTAACAAATGATAGTTGGGCTCGCACGTCCGAATTTAAGGAAGAGGGGTGGTGGTGGAAGTGACGTATATGCCGTAAAGCAGTCGAATTTTGTAGTTCTTTTTGTTCGCGGGGTTACTACCCGAAACCCGAAGTTTAAAAGTACGATTAAAAAAGAACCAGACCACGCCAGGCTATGGCAGACGTGTCATTCAACCTATTGTAAGTCGATGTACCATCACAAGAGTTTTGGAAATATATTATGAAGGTTGAAAAGTTACCTGGTGCTGCTTTAAGGATCTGCGGGAACCCACAGGATATCTGAACATCATTGCCAATCAGGTGCTGAAAAGTTACCTGGTGCTGCTTTACCAGGAGTGATAACAATGCCCCATAGCCTGGAATACCAGACTCTGCTTACTTCACTTTGCTCCATAGACAGAGTCTGGAATGGCATAATAGAGAAGTGTTTTCTCTCTCGCTAGGGGGCGCTTGTCTGAAGTTTAAAATCATTGGTTACCCGTAAGCCAATCAGATAAGTTTAGTAACGACGTATGTTGTGCGTGTGTAGAGGTTTTTAAATCAAAGTTTGTTTATAAAACTCTTTTTTTTTTCGGGGTGTTTTCTATATAAGAGAGGATTGTTTCATGCTGTGTCGTTTCCCATTTCCGCGGTCGTTTCGGTTTTTGATTTCTCTAACCTACAATGCAAAACTCGGCGCTTAGCGTCTACGTCACGGCTCTCAGCCCGGCCTCTGTTCGTTGATTGGCCGGCCGTCTGAAGTTGGCTGGACGTCTGAAGGCCGCTGGAAAACTGAAGGATTGACTATGGTGTCTGAGATTGAATTAGGGGGAGTAGTGAGTTTGGCGTAGTTAGGGGGTATGTGCCGTATTCAGGATGGATGGGATTGTCCAGGAATGGTTCCACAAACATGACAGTGAATTCAGCTTACTGCAGTGGCCTGCCCAGTCACCAGATCTCAATCCAATTGAGCATCTGTGGGATGAGATGGAATGAGCTATTTGGAGTAGAGATCCACTACCAGCCAACTTGACACAACTGTGGGAAGCATTGGAGTCAACATGGGCCAGCATCCCTGTGGAACGCTTTCAACGCCTTGTAGAGTCCATGCCCCAATGCATTGAGGCTGTTATTGGGGCTGTTATGAGGGTGAAGATGGTTATTATGATTATTAGGATGGTGTTCCTAATGTTTTGTACACTCAGAGTGTGTACGTGTGTGTGTGTGTGTGTGTGTGTATGGGTGTGTATAGGTGTACACACAGTGCCTTGCAAAAGTATTCAGACCCCTGACCAATTCTCTCAGATTACTGAATTACAAATGGTACATTGAAATTTCTTTCTGTTTGATATTTTATTTGAAAACACTGAAACACAAAATCAATTATTGTAAGGTGACATTGGTTTTATGTTGGGAAATATTTTTAAGAAAAATAAAAAAAAAAGAAATATCTTGCTTGCATAAGTATTCAACCCCTGTGCTGTGGAAGCGTCCAGTTTACACTGATGGAAGAAATTGCCATAACAAGGACACATTTACCTTACCATTGGCCTCCACCTGTGAACCAATAAAGTTGCTGTCACATTTTCTAGATAAAAAACCCACTGTTGAAGGATCATTGGTCAGGCTGTGACTCTGAAGGAAAATGAAGACGAAAGAGCATTCTACAGAAGTTTGAGATAAAGTAATACAAATGCATAGATTAGGGAAAGGGTACAAAATAATATCCAAGTGTTTGGATATCCCAGTGAGCACAGTTGGATCAATAATCAGTTTGCTTTTGCACATTTACGGTATTACATATTTAAAAACATACATAGCGACAGATTTTTTTCAATTTAAGATAAACCTACAGTTTCTTAAAAGAGATAATAAGAACTGGATTGTAACAGTGTTAGCTGTTACCCATGTAATGACTCTACACACTCGTAGGGGGCGCTTGAGCGCTAAAGCTCCTTTGATTTAAACTGGTGGGAGGGTAGAGGAAGTCAGTGGTGTTTGGAAGAGGGAAGCATGGTGTTGTGCTAAGCACCTCCAGCAAACACGTATTGGGAGTCCAGATTGAGAAACTTAGTTTCCAGGTTAATCTTATGGACTCTATAGGTGACGTTATATTATGGTGTGAGGAATCTGAACAATTTACTAAAGCTCCACCTTTTGGATATCAAGGTTTACCAGAAGGACAAGGTTTTTCATCCATTAATCCTTATGGATTAATGAACGTCCTGAGTATAAGGATTTGATTCGGTGGATCGTAACTTTGTGGACTATTTGCGTTTTTGAAGGTCAATGTGACTAGCCATTGTGGAACTGGAACATCATCATTAACATCATTGACAATTGACTTTCATAGTAATGAGTCCATACTTGTCCAAGGAATCTACAACCCTGAATTGATTATATAAGTTTCTTTATTGTTATTTGTTATTGCCATTTCATTATTCTTTTGTTTAAAGATTTACTTTGCAGAATTGCTATATTCTTTTTGACTTACTGTACTGGTTTAATTCAAAGTATTTTCATTTTTTTTATATATTCATGCTTTGTTCTGTTTATGATTTCTGATCTAACGAAAGCAAACAACTTATATAAAGATATAAACCTTTCATACTCGTTTTATTGTTTGTCACAATACACTGGGAAATATACTTGGGTGTTAGCAGTGTTAAGTAATTAGTTGGTGGGACCCTCCTTTATTTCAGATATATATAGCTGTGGTCGTTTATGAGGACAGTGGTTATAGGATAATCAAACTAAAAATATTAATACTTACCACTTTATTTGCTTAGTAGCATTAAGACCCTGTACCGTTTGTTCTGGAGCTCAAATTTAAAGATTAAAACATACAAATGTATACTGCTCAGACTGAAGCGACCGCTTGGAGCTTTTCAACTACTGCTCCATCTATTTGGATGACGAACTTTTACAAAGCACCCCGGGAAACAGCGCATTGCGTTTGTGGTAGCAGCTTCTTGAGCTTCTGGTGACGTGACGTCACTCGAAGCCTGGCATGAGAGACTTGAATGAGCTCTCCAGGCGCTGGGCATTTTCATATTTTTGAATCTTTAAATTTGAGCTCCAGAATGCAAACACACACAATAAAAACGGTACATGATCTTAACACCAGTAATGAAATGGAGTGGTTAGTACTGATAATTATATTTTCATGAAATTGTAATCACAATCCCTTTAAGAAAATAATGCGATGAGAAGACAATTGGGTATGCCAACTTTAAAGCGTAAATCAACTGGAAACACTGAAGAAGAAAAACAAACAAAAGAATTCTTCCTTCTGGGTGGCACAAGGCACCTCCGCGTTTATCTGTTTGCTGGAGTGGTCCAATGGGAGGGGAAGTCCTTCACTTGAACAAGGCTTTTGAATCAGTGAAAGCAATGCTGGAAGCTATCTGGAACAGAACCAACACAAACATTGTTCGGTTATCAACCATGACCTTAGTTTTCACAAGACAGATTCATCGTCAATAAAGCCTGGATACCCCGACTCAGATCATGTGTCTTCCTTCGACAAAGCCAGTGTAAAAACAAACCTGTTGTTAACTTCTGGCCCTCAACTGCGTAGCTTCTACATTTGTAAATAGAACAGTATAAAAAGGCTAAAGTATTCGATCTGTGTGTCTGGCTGCTAATCTCCTGCTGCTTTGTTCATTTTTATTTAGTCATTTAGCAGATTGCAGAAATCGCACATGAACAGCGGCTGCTGCAGAGTCACTAAGAACATGACTAAATCACACCCAAAGGGCCACAAGGAAGAGAAACAAGCTGTGAAAGGTCAAACATTCAATATTCAGCCTCCTTGGTCATAGCGTGTGTATTCTGCGATTCACACTTCAGCTTGAACACAACGCACAAACTAATATAATTATAATGTATAATTAAAATAATTATACAGAAAGGAGCAACATTTACATGAAACCACCACTCCTTTAATTATTTAAATTTCATGCGGGTTCTAACACTTCTTTATACGAGGCTACTGTGTGTGTTAAACATTTCTGCTCAGAGTCAGATATTTCTCTGCTTAAAGGGTTAGTAACAATGCATGCCATCAAGAACATTTTTTATAGTAATTTTATTGTTTTTTCTTGTTTGTATGGATTTTTTTCTTTTGGTTAAATTATGTGATGATATTTTGGAGAATGTCAGTAACCAGACAGTTTCTGGTACCATTGACTTCCATAGTATATATATTTTCCTACTATAGAAGTCAATGGTAGAAACTGTCTGGTTACTGACATTCTTCTAAATATCTTCCTTTCTGTTCACCAGAAGAAAGAAATTCATACAGGTTTGAAACAACATGAGGTATGATGACAGAATTTTCATTTTAAAGTGTAGTATCCCTTTAAAGTAAAAGTCATAATATGTGAGGACAAAAAGTTGATCTTAACTTAAGTGTTTTACATCCGTATATTAAACGGCGCAATTTTATTAATTAATTTTTATTAATTTAAGATTTAAGTTAATATTGTGTCCAGTTTGGCCCTGTAAATAAAAGGGTATTATTTTTTGACAAAGTGTGTGTTTAATTTTCTTAAGTACCGGTTCAAGAACCGTTTAAGCACCGGAACTGTATAAAAAATACCGAGTAGGTACTGGTATCGGATAAAACCCAACCAATACCCAACCCTATGCGGGTCACACAAGTTTCTCCAAAGAACAATCGCCTCCATAGAATGATGACATTGTCTGTTAATGACCTCTTATGTCTGCCCTCTGGAACTGGAACCTGTGTGCATTGTACATTTGCCTTTCCTGACCCAGGTGTTCGCTTGACATTTCTGAGGAGCTTGACATTGCTATCCATTGCTACCCTGGATATGTACTTTCACACTAGCAGGACATCTGACCAGGTTGCCAGTGTGAAGGCCTTTAATCACACCTCATATCACCGATTGGATACGAAAGGGTCTGATTAAAACTGAAGTGTCTGCCCTGGACGTATCAAAGGTCAACACACCGTATCATCAGCTTCAGGCGTTGATGTGGTCTGTCTCCTGTATAAAAACAAAGAAACAGTGCATCGCAACTTCAGGAACTGGGTCATTTTCCAAGAGCAGTTTACAGATGACATCACCATAATCAAGTGGAATCTTTCTTATTAAACACTTCATTGGTTTTACTGGGATTCAAAAGAAGGTGTAAATCAGAAAAAAGCCTGCAGTACATTGTGAAAATGAGCTTGAATCTATCATGAGGAGATAGAGGAGCCTTCTCTACAGAAGACTGAAGCGTTTAGAGCAGCTGCCGTACACCCATGACCTGAACGAAAACCACACTGCACATTCGATGATATCTTGCTACCATCTCAAAAATATTTTTGGTCAAAAAATATTTCCATTACTGGATTACGTAGAGGGTAGCTTGCAGAAGTGGCCTATAGCAACTGGGATCTGATAGGTCTTTAAAGAGTCTGAACGACAGCAGATTCACACACTTCTGGAGTTTCGGCTGTATGAATGGAAAGATTGAGTAATGGGGGTGAAATAATCGGTGCTGCTAACTTTAAGAATGCAAAGTTCTCTCAAAGCTGGATCCGTTTTAGTGGAATCTCTGAATGTGAGGACGTTTTTAGAGTTTAACTGACGTTCGCTCCCGGATAGGGGATAAATACCACGGCTTTTCCCCTTCTTCCGTTCATCTGCATCCCTCCACCACCCCATCACCCCCCCTGTGGAAGACTCATCAGTCTGTGTGGGGGGGTTATGCATCCTTTGGAAGACTCATCAGTCTGTGTGTGGGGGATTCATAATTCTTTGTTCGTTTGTTCAAATGAGATTTATAGTTTGGTTTGAATTTCGTTTTTTCCTGGGGAGGTCTTTCTCTTAGCCTCTTGAACTCTTTATTGTGTTTGTTTTTTTGTACATGCTGCATATGTACCCCTCATATGTAAATCCTTAATACTTTTTTCATGTCACTTATTTCCATTGCATTTCAAACACATTTTTTCTATTGTTCTAATTTCTACTACTCCAAAGCCGCATTACAATTTCCGATTTAGTTTTGCTGTAGTTTTCAGCTCTGGTACGACTCATCCCCGTTCCCATGCTATTTTTCTGGTTCACCAATAATATATATATTTTGTCTTTTCATGTAGCTGTTGGATTACTCTGTCCAACGTACTCAGACAGCCTCGCTCGCATTTCTGGTAGTTGTATTTTTCATACAAAAGGGAAAAAAAAGGTTACGTCTCGCTCATAGCAATAAAATAAATAAAAAATGTATTAGTTAAACAGTAAAAATAAATCGGATGTTTTGGCCACAAACTCAGCCTTCATCATCGGAATCAACAGATTAGAGTTATAATGTCACTAGCACTTTCTTCAGTCCTCATCTGTTTCTCAATCTTCATCTTATGCTCTCTGCTGAGTTAAAGCCCACCGTTGAGATTAGTCAAAATAAAACACCTTGTACCTCAGCATGATTTCTGAACAAAGTGTGTCCATCTCATGCTATTCATTTATTTCAAATCCTCTGCAAAATATCAAAATACGTTTCAAAATCACCAACATGAAGCTGGTCTATCCCGCGTCTACAAGTCGTGTGTGTCTCACCCTATATATGCCGTGTGGAAACAGTGCTTTGTAACACTAGTTCCGCTACGAAAATGGTTACACTAGTTCCGCTACGAAAATGGTTACGGTGTCAGGTCTTCTACGAAAGCAGTCTACGGTCTGTAAAATATCTACCATAAAACATATTAAACAATATTAAAACGCCCACGCCCTTAATTTACAATATTTGCCACGATTATATTGACTGTTAGACAAGAGGCATGCAAAACTTTATTAAATAACAAGCAGAAGCAGGAGTTTGTATTAAAAAAAAAGAATTAGATCTACCATGATAATAATAATCATTTATTTGCGCTGCAATGACGGTAGCTTTGGTAGATCAATCCACAGGTGTTCTCTTCCCCGTAAGCTTGCAGATTAATCCTGAGTGTTCTTCCCATCGCTTACAGTTATTAGTTTATTATGCTCAAGCTCCACATGTTCCTAATGGTTGTAGTTATTTAGTGTGAATATGTAGTGTGAATAGCGTTATATTACAATATTTGCCACTGGACCCGGCGCTTACTGGAGACTTTATTTGAAGTTTTAATCAATCCATCCATCCATCCATCCATCCATCCATCCATCCATCCATCCATCCATCCATCCATCTAGACCAGTGGTCCCCAACCCTGAGGCTCGCCGCCAGACCCTCCAATGTTGCCAGCGGCTTCTTCAGATATACATTTGATTTGTTTTCCCCAATCTCAAAATAAAAAAAATCACGGTAATAATAATAATAGGTAATAATAAATCATACCCCATAATTCTTTGTGAGCTACCTTCCTCCCCCACCATTACACAGTACCAGCAGTCTGAATGACAGGCAAGTTATGCTAGCCGGTGTCTCAGGGAAATATTGAGGAGTGAGCTCTAACTCAGGGTCCGTTCACCAGATGCTGGAATGCCTTTCTTCGAATGACTTTGACAATTACAATGTATTTTTTTAGTGTTGTAAAATAGTAAAGTATTGTTAGTATAATTGTGTGTGTACCAAACTGTATTTCAGTAGCATCTTTCCAGTCATAACTAGCTAACGTTACTGTATTAGTACAGCCTGTGTAATTTATGTTCGCTCCTTAAACTAAGATCCTGGTTAATTTTAAACTTTCCCAATAGTTTTTTTTTTCATAGGAAAAAGTTTTATCAAATCTACACGTGGGAAAGTGTCTCAAACACACAGTAGTTTAAAAAAAAATAGTGGTAAGTTGTTTAATAAAGTTCTATATGTTAATGTTTTACGTTAAGATAATACTTATTTTAAGTTCGTTACATATTCATTGCGTTTAGCATTCCTGGGGTAGCTCTGTTTTCGAAAGCCGTTCTGATCAGCGCACGTATTATTTTGGTCTTATTTATTTTTAGCTTAATGGAAAATGTCTAATACTCTGTATAACTAGGTGAGAATAACTAACATGAGCCTGGGATCATTATATTTATACACAGTACGTGGCTCGCGGTACACAAGTGTCACTCCCAGCTCATGCTGCTTCGTCACATTATACACCTGAAAAACAGGTGTGTGTGTGAGAATGCTAAACACTTGATATAGGAACTGTCAAAAAATGCAGTCTTGTATTTTAAACACAAATATTCAATGCCGTTTTAAATAGCAACTATACGATTTAAAGTGTAAATTGCAGGTTAAAATTTTTACGAAGATAATGCAATGTGTTTATTAAACATAAAGATAAGAACCACCCACCATTGTTTTTTTATACCAAAATGCTGAATATAATATGAAAAGTTGGCATTTTAACAGTGGTTTTAAGCGCTCCCGCTCCCTTCCACTAGATGGGGCGTGACGTCACAAGAGGAACTCACTATAGAGTTACCGGCAGAGTCAATACACTAGCAGCTATATTCGCCTTACATTACTACAGAAAAGTTGGTTTTGATAAATAAATTATGGATAAAATAACTCAATTGTAAACATACTCGTGTGTGCTGACTTCAAGGGCACCGTGATCCTGCCTGAAATGAGAATAATAAGCAAAACAAACGGGTTCAGGCGCGTCAGATCAGCCGGTCGCGGAGCTTTTGGAGTATGTTCAGAATAGAGTTCAGAGGGAGTTCACGGTATCAAATGCTGTTTACTGGTGGTTTAGCGTGGAATAACACACACACTGATGGGGACATCCATCTATCTTTTACTTTTCTGACAATAAACATAGGCTAGCTAATTAAATCGTGAGAAATTGTTAAAGCGTGGTGTACGGACATATGAATGAATGAATGAATGAGGCATTTATATAGCGATTTCATATGTAGGCTACTACTGTACACCTAAAGCGCTTTACAATCATATCAGGGAATCTCTCCTCAACCACCACCAGTGTGTGAACCTTTTTGGTTGTTCCGAGTTTTGACGCGTTTCTAATGTCTATTCAGTCTTATATTATATTCTTATATAGTGTCTTATATTCACAACTCGAAGTCCATAGTTCCTTTATCACGGTTTATTCTTCCAAGTCAGTAAATCACATTTCTTACATATAGCATAATCGTTCTCCCACTGTGCGTATGCACTTATTGCAATGCATTGTGCGTCAAACTTTTCTACAAGCCTACAAAAAAGACGTCACTGAACATGCGCGGAAAGAAAAAATATTTAGGAACAAATAATAATAAACAGTAGTATATTTTTTAATGTTAATTATTCATTTAAAATTATATAAAAATTATATAAAAGTAAAATTATGGTATATAATATGAAATATAATGTCTCTTACACATGGATTGAGGAAGGGTACATGACATTTGAGGCGTCGATGAGACGATTGGAGCCTGTGCAGTGTGTGCATCTCTACAGCTCTGATTTGGACTGACACCATGTAAGTAAATAATGCCTTTAGTCGTTGTCCCCTAATTGTCCCTCCTTGCTATTCTACATGACGGCAAGATTTTGAAATGACTGGCTTGTTCCCTTATATTATCCGGGTTAAGTTTGCACCAGGCTAGCCTAGACTAGCTCTAACGTAGCTACTCACCAGGACACCTGGCCAATCCTCCACTTATTCTCCTCACAAGCATTAATAACTCTTTTATTAATTAATTATCTGGCAAATTCCTCCCCTCTCTCATGTCTGACCGGTTAAAAATTGTAGGGCTGTGGTCCATAAAGAATTTGATGGTTTCCCACATCCTCAGTCGTTCTCCAAATAGCCATAATACAGTCAGAATCTAGCGGAGTATGGGTTGCGAGTGCCTCTTATGACGTCATCACCCAGTAACGGTAAACGCGCTACCTTTGAAGAAACCCCAATAAAATGTTATTTTAACGAATTTTAAGACAGAAATAATTAAATATATACATATAGTTCACTTTAATTTACACATTAATTGGTTGTGGTGGTTAACCTGCAACTTACACTTTAACATCCAAACAGATTAAGTCGATGATCTATTTGAGGAGTTACAATTAACACTCAAATATGGAGGACCAGACAACAATTTTGGATTATAACTTGTGCAAAGGTTACAAGGCAATGACAAATGCTATGGAGGATAATTTGTGCCAAAATTAAAAATAAATAAGTAAAATTCAAAATAATTAAATAAATAAAAAAACTAAATAAATACAGTAAACTAAGAAGAACTATAAGAAATCCTGGTGCACAAACTTGTAATCCGAGTTCCTTACAGCGTGAAGCAGCTCTCTAGAAAGTAGGGCTGAACGATATTCTGTTTTAACATCGACATGTCGCGGATAATGGCGTTGCTTGATAGGTCACATCGCGGGTTACGCCGATTGGGTGTATGGAGCGGTAGCACCAGGGTGGCAGTAAACCTGTGAGAGTTTGTTGTATGGCTTGTTGCTGAGGGTGATATGCGTCCTTGGGTCTGGCAGTGATTGGTTAAGCGCTGCTCTGCATTTTGCTCATGATCATGCAAAAGTTTATGCTGCATTCACACCAAACACGAATAAAGCGTCAAATTCGCCGCGTGAACATTTTGAATCCATTGTGGCGTCTAGAAGCGAAATAGGAAGCGTAAAAATCAAGCGTTTGAAGCTAAACTGACGCGTATGGCGCATCCGAGACGAAATCCTCTTCTTGCGGGAAGGGCAAGTGCTAGGCGGTTGTGTGTTTGCAAGAAAGGCCGCAAAATTTAAAGGGGACATATCATGCAAAATCCACTTTTTTAGCCCTTAAATGCATTTTGTTGTATATTTGGAGTGTTAAGAAGTGCAGAAAAGTTGAAATTAGTCTCTTCAGGGGTTTCGTTGATATCTTTATATTCAGTTTTGGTCATATTTTTCAACCCGTTCGGATTTTTCTGTTATCTATGACCAGGGCCGTGCACAGACCTTTTGAGGGGCATGTGCTGAAACTGAAAAAGGGCACCCCACTCCCTTTTTTTATAGCTATCAAGATTATTTAGTAAGCCTCCATAAAAGGAAGAAATGGTCACATCTTCATGACAAATTCAATAACACAAAATAATAGTCTCAAAAGCTTTAGATTTATTAACGATTAATAACAACCATAATAATAATATTAGATAATTAGATATATATAGATAAACAGGGTTTTAAGGGCTTCTTTAAACCTAATTACAACAGCAACCTTCTGTGAGCCATGTGCTTGAAGATGTTTATGACTTCACTGTGATGTCCCTCTCCCATATATATTCTCTTTTAGCTATTCTGTTTGGTTTTATAAGCTAATTTGTATTATTTGGTTAACATGATTATGAATGGCATTGAGAAGAGGGAAGGTGAGCAATGAGTCAAGTATTTTTTTGACAAACTTTTTTTTGAAATATAATTTAAAGTAATTATGTCAACTCAATTCCAGATTATAAGAAACTATAGCCATACCGTTACTATAACATATCAACATGTAACATCCAGCTACCTGGCAAAATTTGATACTGTGGTGGACCAGGGATGTTGGTCTCTTGAAGGGTTTCTTATTCACTACACTTTCCCTAAATAAGGCAGCAATGAAAAAAATAAATAAAAATAGTGTGAAAGAAAGTACAGTTGCAGTGAAAAGCATTTCTGAAGGATCCCGTGACACTGAAAGAGTACTGGGCGAAGTAATGATGCTGAAAATTCAGCTCTGATCACAAAAATAAATTACATTTTAAAATATATTCAAATAGAAAACAGTTATTTAAAATTGTTAAAAATATTACACAATATTACTGTTTTTGCTGTATTTTGGATCAAATAAATGAAGACTTGGAAGGAATCATGAATTCCATTCTGCATGATAAAATATAAAAAGATTTCACAGTGATCTGTAATTTTATTTTAGTTACTACTACATTACTGTAGTAAAACCATGTTTTACTACATTTTTATATGTGAGGGCAGTGGAGAGTATACCATAACATGATTAGCTAAATGTTAATAAATTAAGTGTATCAGCAATCATAAATCAAGAAGAAATTTCTTGTATATATTTATCACAGGTGACGAGGATCACTGATAAACTTTATTGTAGTTCAATTCAGTCTGAAACAGTCGCGGTACACCTGTTATGATTTTCCGATGGTAGAAATAAATTATGTTGTTGTATTACTTATCAATATATAGTTTTTGACCAGCGAATGTGTGCAAATGTGAATTTTGTTTTTTTGTCCGTTATAAAAACGGCGATTGTCCCACATGTCTCAGTCAGTGAGTCAGTCAGACATCAAATAAATAAAATATGAGCCTTTATAGACATAGTGTTTAGTAGTACTTATTCAAACAACAAGATATTTATTTACCCTTAGCAAAACTTTGTTCAGCTCAGCTGTTGTCTACTGTCAACGGCTGCTGTGGAGCTTCAGTTGATTCAATGAATATAGAGGCGAGGTTATCAGCTTACTGACAGCTTGAGGGTCGAATAAGATTTACACAAGCTTCGTTTAAGAACTTTCATTTGCTAAATATTTGTAAAACAGACAGACAGACGTAAAGGGTGACCAATAGCATTGATTAAAAAAAAAACACCACCAAATAAAGGGCACTTCGGAGTGTAAGGGCAAAAAGGGCATGTGCTCTGCACAGGTTGAGCCCTACCTGTGCACGTGCCTGTCTATGACGTATTTTGAACAATGTCGTCACAGTATTTGCAGCGGAACTGCCAAATAAGGACACCAACTCCCGGCCCAACTTTTGGTTTAATCGCGGGATTTTGTTTTCTCGAGGTATTTTGTGTAAAAGTTACGAGAGGGTAAGTCCAAATGTTCGGTTGTTGGATGTAGTAACCCACACGCTTCATTACACCGTCTCCCAGCACCAGAACCTCTTCCAAGTGCCTGCTTGAGTTTTATTTTTCACGGAAATGTACCCACATCTGTGTATTGTGGGGTTTGTGGCTTGTGGATGGGGGGGATTTGTTTTTAGAGGAGGTGTAGCGAGATTTGTGCGAAAGTGTAAACAAGACTTCCGTTTCCAAACTAGGCACTGTCGTGCTCTCTCTCCCTCGCACATATTAATCAAAATAAATCGACACTGTGGTAAAGAGAAGACCAGTTTCTTGAGGATCATATCTCTGCTATCAAACTACAAAAATGTCCAAACGGGGTGGAGTTGAACCGACTGTCACCTCTCTAGCTTGGAGGGAGGGGGGGTGTCAAAGTGTCTCAATTAGATTTAAGGGAGCGCGCAAAGCGAGTTTGCTCTCAGGTGTCAAGTGTCTCAATTGGATTTAAAGGGAACGCACCAAAACGAGTTGCTCTCAGACGCACATCAGAAAGCGGGTAGAAAAGGGGATTGTGGAGAAATGTATGATTTATATGTAAAAAGGAACGATTTAAAAGCATGATATGTACCCTTTAAAAAAACTACTGTTATTGTGTCACGATATGTAGTTAAGAGTTGTTCAGTTGAGAATGTAATTGTTAAAGCTCAAATCTGTGGTATATTTATAGAGATAGCACCCATTTAACATTTTGATCTTCATTCTGCTGTGGACTAACAGTTTAGTTTTATTTCATTTTGTTTAGCCATGATTATGATGATGGCCAACACTTTGGCAGTTTTACTTTGCCACTTTTGCTAAGAAAGTTTAACGTTACTTAAAAACAAAAGATTGTGAACCAAAATTCTTATAAGTTGTTTTATAAAAAAATATATTTATTTTAAGTTATATTGTTGTAAACCAATCAGGGGGGGTTGGTGTAAAGTTGGTGTTTGTTGGTGTATGTGTTTTTTCTTTTGTGTTTACAGAAATGTTCTAATTTTGGAATAAAATATTAAGTGACCTTTTTGTCACTTGTAATGAAGCTTGCTTATTAGTGAAATTATTAATATCATGGAATGGTAATTATTGACTTTAGCCTGGATTGATGGCTCTCAATATCGCAATATATATTGTTGGGAAAAAAAAAATATATATATTTATATATATATACAGTATATATCATATATACCCCCCACCGACGATATCATGGTCCATCGCGATGTTTGACTGTAAACATCGTCAACTGCCAATTTAGGGGACATCGCCCAATCCTACTATCAACCGACATTATACCAGGCCAGTGAAAAGTCCGCGGGGTCAGTGGGTGGAGGGGCCGCGGGGCCAGTGGGTGGAGGGCTTAAGGGACCAGTGGGTGGAGGGTCCGCGGGGCCAGTGGGTGGAGGGGCCTCATGTGTAAGGAAAAGTTCATTTCAAGCAGTGTCATTTTTTTTACCCCGAATGTCAGTAATATGTGTGAGAGCCATGACAGCGAGGTCACTCTACCCCCTTATGTGCATCACAACCGGCAAAACGACAAGGAATGCCAGAAGAGACCGCTACTGTGTCACGATCGATGCTGCCCAAATACCTTTTAGCGCAGGAACACATTTCACACAACGGTGTTTACCTCGCTCATTCCATGCCTCTCTCTCGTCTTCTTCTTTATGAAATCTGAAAAAAAAAAAAAAAAAAAAAAACTCAAATTCTAAACAAAGGGCCAGATTACATCAACATTTTTGACCACACGCTATTATAGAATCTGAGTTTTTTATAGGTTTTTTTTTTGATTAATTGTAGAGGTGTGTTTTCTTACAAACTATCAAACTGCTATTAAGTACAGATGTATAATTTGTGATTAGCGGTCCTCCACAGAGAGAACACTCCAGCGTTTATCAGCCCTGTTCCTGGCGCCGCACTGCGTCTGCTGGGTTTAGACCAACGGAGTGCTTAGGCGCTTAACTGAACCTTAACCAAACTCTCAACTAATGTTTGGGTTACTGAAAACACTCTCTAGTTAATCACTTTATTACTTCAATTACTTTTTTTTTTTTTTGTTTTGTGTGTTTGAGTGTATTTGATTGCTGGGTTGGGTTTGGGTTGCTGAAAACACTCTCTAGTTAATCACTTTATTACTATGATGGGGGCTCGAGGGCCAGGACTGAGGATGATGGGGGCTCGAGGGCCAGGACTGAGGAGATTTTAGTATACTGATTACAAGGTTGTGAAGATCCAGCACTCACAAAACATCCCTGAGCCGATGAGGAACAGCGCGCAAGGCACAAGGGCACAGACAGGCACCAACCACTGCAGGTACTTCACCTGCGAAACACACACACACAACATCCTAGACACATTTCTCTTACAGATGCCATAATTCCACCTCCCATTCTCTCAGAAGCCTATCCTTCACTGTAGAATCTGCATTAACGCTCGAGAAAATAGGATATTTCTTCAATTTAAGCATGACATACCTACAGCTTATTATACAGGCTTCAAATGCTCAATAAATGAGTTTATTATACAGGCTTCAAATGCTCAATAAATGAGTTTATTATACAGGCTTCAAATGCTCAATAAATGAGTTGTCTAGGAGACCGAGCGCTCAATAACTTCAATAACTTCCTTATCCTGAGCGTTTTGGAAATTTCAGTTCGGTTATGGTTCGGTTTTACTTTTAAAAACTCGGTTGTCAGTTCAGTTTTCAGTTTAAAAAAAAACAACAAAAAAAAACTATCTGGTAGGAAAATATTTGTTAGGGACCGTTCGGTATTTATGGAACGGGCCACCGGAGGAAAATAGGGGAGGGTCATGCCTTTTTATTCTTTGTTGAGGGGAGGGTCATCCAAAAAATTTAGTCTAGTGGGAGGGTCACCCAACTTTTGTATGCATGATAACAGCAAATTTTCAAAGTGGCTTGTTTGTTGCATATTTTTCCATCTAGCTCCATGTAGTTCTCCCAGTCTCGACCCCCTCGTTGCTAGCAGATGGTCTGACCCAACACAAATCAGACACGATAGACAAAATCCAGTTTGGCGCTGTTTGGCGCGCTAAGAAAAAGTGCATCATGTTAGAACAGAACGCCAATGAAATATTTACCCGGCAAAGCAAATAATGAACTTTTGTGATTGCGAATAAGTGAAGTGTCCTGTGATTGTAACTCTACCGCTGCATTAACATGTGATGTCGCAATAATCGAGAGCGGAAACAGCCCTGGTAAGATCATTTCGTTTCGGGGGCCAGAGGAGAACTGGCCCCCGACTGAGCCTGGGTTCTCCTAAGGTTTCTTTCTCCATTCTGTCCCTGATGGAGTTTTGGTTCCTTACCGCTGTTGCCGTGTGGCTTGCTTAGTTGGGGACATTTAATATTCAACAATATTACTGATCTGCCTTAAGGTGGACGATGATGCAATTTTGTGTACTATTTCCATGTTATCACTGTGAAGCTGCTTTGATACAATCTTTTTGTATTGTAAACAGCGCTATATAAATAAAGGTGACTTGACTTTCAAACGGTAGAGCCTGTTCCTAACACACAGCCAAAGCTCGGTGTATTTTTGCTTGACACATGTTAGGCTTATTCTCAAATTCAGATTGTGTTAGGGGGGCGGGATTATTATGCAATTTTATTGATTAATAGACAATTTGACCGGAGAGGTTTAATTTTGTCGGACATTTCATTTTTTCCCGGCCAATGTCCGATAATTACCGGACAACGGAAACCCTATAACATGATGACATACAGACTTATTGTTTTAATAATTTTTTTTGAGGAGTACAATTTAGGCCTATGTGGTTTCAACAACCAGATCCATTTACACTGAAGTGAGTAAACAGCAGGACAGAGGCGAACTACACTGAGTGGCCCAGGTAAAATTAATCAATGAGAACCTTTTATTAAATGGTAGGCCTATATATGTTTTATATAGCCTATAGGCCTAATATATAAGATTTTTTGTTAATATATCTTCATTAGGCTGCCTATATATTTACAAAATTATTTTTAAAAAAAATTATACAAAATAACAGAACATCTAACCAATTTGTACAAAATTGTGCTTATTTTTTTAATTAACGAAATGTCAATCTTCATCTTTATACAACAATACAACAATCTTCAAGATACAGTAAATCTTCAAATGTGTAACAGATCGTCACCTTAAAAACATTTGCGTGGTGGAACAAAATATAATTATAGTTAGCATCTTAATTTAATCTTTGTTTTATTATTTCATTAGTTCAAAAAATGCTAGAGCTGGATATTTAAATAATGCCAACTATAAATGTATTGATTAGAGTTACCATACACTAAATATTTTACTAGTCGACTAATCGCACGTTTATATTAATTTCTGCTTTAATAGGCCTACATGGGTGCATGGAGGAATATATCCTATTCTGCGCTCAAGCGTATAAATCTTGCCGCAAACGCTGGATGATAATAAATATGATATGTCTTAAAAAAAATAATGATGCATTTTAATTGTTTATTAAAAAACTTTTTTTTTTTCTAAATCAGTGTCAGCTGCTCCACACTCTCCGCACACACACTTGGTTATGCGCTGAATAATAGTGAACAATATTGTTAACGTTAGAGTGAGCGGCCATGCCCGACAGATAATCCTCTTCATGTTTAAATCAAATCATGCATGTTCTAGCGCGAGTCAGCGCTGCGCCAGTTAGAAAGGCGGGTGTGCAGGACTCTTTTAATGAGCGTTTGGTGTTGGTCTACCAGGCATAGAGATATCTGAACATCTGTGCCAAGCGAAAACCAGTACAGAAGTAATCAATAAATTATCGGGGAGGGTCATGCCTTTTTTCACAAACATTTTGGAGGGTCATAGAAAATTGTACTGCTGGCGAGGGGAGGGTCACGTCTATTTTGACTATAGATCTCAAAACTCCTCCGGTGGCCCCTTTAATAAATAACGAACAGTCCCTTATTTACATGTATATAGCTAAATTTAGTGAGAAAACACTGGATACTATCAGTAGATCTGTAATGTAAAATGTATTATTATTTTGAGACATGTTTTATTATATTATTGGTATTGATTTATTTTTTTCCCTAACTTTGCACAGCTATATTATTATATAACTCATTATAGCACAGACTCTGTATTGCAATGTTTGAGACACACAGTGGGCTCTATACTCAAAGCTTGGTTTTGCATTATTTATTTATTTTGAAGGCTATAGACCTCCACGCAGGCTGTCAAATGAATCAACAGTGGGCTCTATACTCAAAGGATTTAACACAAATTCGGCATTACCGACACTTTCAAAGAGGAATAAAATACAAAAGAAATATTTCAAAGATGCGGTGCACAGTACACCACACAGACAATGCAAAAAGCTACACTTTCAGTAGGCTATTATTGACCCATTTTGTGCAGAATTTTAACACATTCGTTTTTAATCTGGGAAATTTTAATATAAGATGGGTAAATTGCTCCTGAAAGAAATGAACGCATAAACTATTGCATAACCTTTTTTTAATCGAATGTTGACACCTATCCGCCATTCCACATTTGCTGACAGTGATCTGCTGTGATCAGAAGAGGAGAAGCTACAACTAGACGGTTAATGGTGACCATTACATGTGACTGACTGAGGCTTGTGTTTTGCCTGTCAATGTCTCCTTAAATTGCTGGTACTGCCATGATTGGCACTCACTTTATTGAAGCACAGTTTACACATGCAGAAACATCAGCGCGGGTCAAATACTAAAAAACGGCGGTCTTAGCCCGAGTTGAGGGCGGCACAACGCCTCCTCTTGCTTTACAAAACCAAAAGTCCTTTGATAAAGTGTATCAAGTGTATGTTATCACTGTGAAGCTGCTTTGATACAATCTGTAGTGTAAAAAGCGCTATATAAATAAAGGTGACTTGACTTGTAGCTTCCACGTCACTTTCTACAAAAAAAATCTCCCTTACTACATATTTCATAGACTAGCGTCCCCTCGGCTTTAGGTGCGCTGGTGAATTTTTGCGAATGACTTGTCTGGAATTAAAAAAAAAAAAACTGTTAAGGTAGTTAAGGCTCCAGTTCGGTGTCGTTTTTTTTAATTCGGTTAACCGCATACCGCTACTAAAAACCAGACACTTACCACTGGACAAGTCATAAGAACTTTCCTTCACAGATACCGGGTTTGACACTCTGCATTTGTAGCTCCCACAGTCGGACTTCTGCAGGTTGCGTATTGTGAGGGTGAAAGTGAGAGTGCTGTAGTCCTCCATCAGCTGGTACTTGGTGTCGTTATGCAGAGCGGAGCCATCTCTATCCCAGCTGAACGTCAACCCTGACCCCGAAACCACAGAGCACCTGAGCTCCACAGAGGAGTTGCGCTCAGAACTGAAGATCAGTGGGTCGGACAGTGGTCCTGGTCCAAAGAAAGAGCAAAAGGAAAAGTTAAAAGGTTAGAGCAGCATGTGTTACATTGTTTGATTCTGGTTTTCTTGCTGCTTACAACCCCCTCCCCCCCCCTCCCTCCTTTAAAAGACTTTTGTCTGAGAAGGAGAAAAAACAAAGGGTGAAAGTATTAGCAGTGTTGCACAGACTGTAGAGAACAGAGCTCTGAACTTTTCGAAAACCTTTCAAAACTTTTCGCACCAGTGTTTACACTTAGCACTGCATGTTCGCAGGGGGTGCAGAACAACACAGACTGAGGCGACTGGTGGTTGGAACTGCCCTTATTTCTTCCCTTTCTGCTGACTAATCAGCACACCAAGTCCTGCAGCCGTTCCTCAATCGCAAGAGTCAGCCCTCAGTGTTGTTCTCCCAGAAAAATACTAATCGAATATGCAAAATTCCGTTTCCAAAGGGTTCAAAATGTCTAAACTCGACAACCGTAAACAGAAGCGGACATCGGTGCTCCTTACCCAGGACCTGCAGGAGGACGGTTCTGGTCTGGGTTACAGCGCCCTGCACGGTCAAGGTGTAGTTGCCTTCGTCACTGTACTGCAAGACCTTAATGAGCACTGATGCGTTGGAGGGGAAAAACTGAATCCGTTTTTTGTAATTGGGATTGTGTTTTGTTTTGCGCTTTTTGTACATGGGACTGATGTTGGGGCTCTTAATGGGCTGAGAATGGAATTAGTTTAAACGTCCACTCGTTTCCAAACCACTGAATCCGGGAACAATTACAGAAGACTGCCTCTCTCCATACACCAGAACTTCATCTGCTTTGCACAGAGCTGTGAATAAAGCTAAAGGAAAAGTCTGAAAAGTGCATGATCAACAAAGACAACGAGGAACAAGGAACTGGCAAGGCAAACAGGCACCAACTTTATTTAGGTATTTTACAGGTTTGTCTTTCTGCCCAAATTTCAGAATGGTTAGCGGACTCATTTTGGAAACATGAGACTCGAGCTGATGTTAGAAGGGTTTATTTTAGTAATCTGTAAAATGAACTTGCGATTGACGGTTTCTTTTCCTGTCACTTTAAGAATCTGCTTAGAAACAGCTGTCAGCACTAATGTAGTTATCAGACGACATTAAAATATCCCCCTCGAATTCCCGTATGTAGCTTTTTAGACTGGATAAAGCACTGAAATAAATTAAGAAGAAAATCGGACTCCTTTTTAACAACCAGGTCAGGTAAACCAGACTAAACCTTCCTCTCCTACCTGCCCAACGAGGTCAGCTAAACCAGACTAAACCTTCCTCTCCTACCTGCCCAATGAGGTCAGCTAAACCAGGCTAAACCAGACCAAGCCTTCCTCTCCTACCTGCCCAATGAGGTCAGCTAAACCAGACTAAACCAGACTAAACCTTCCTCTCCTACTTGCCCAATGAGGTCAGCTAAACCAGACTAAACCTTCCTCTCCTACCTGCCCAATGAGGTCAGCTAAACCAGGCTAAACCAGACTAAACCTTCCTCTCCTACTTGCCCAATGAGGTCAGCTAAACCAGACTAAGCCTTCCTCTCCCACTGCCCACTTGAGGTCAGCTAAACCAGGCCAAACCTTCCTCTCCTACCTGCCCAATGAGGTCAGCTAAACCAGGCTAAACCAGACCAAGCCTTCCTCTCCTACCTGCCCAATGAGGGTCCAGGCTAAAGCAGACTAAACCAGACTAAACCTTCCCTCCCCTACTTGCCCAATGAGGTCAGCTAAACCAGACTAAACCTTCCTCTCCTACCTGCCCAATGAGGTCAGCTAAGAAGCCAGGCTAAACCAGACCAAGCTTTCCCTTCCTCTCCTACCTGCCCAATGAGGTCAGCTAAGCCAGACCTAAGCAGACTAAACCTTCCTCTCCTACTTGCCCAATGAGGTCAGCTACACCAGACCTAAACCAGACTAAGCCTTCCTCTCCTACCTGCCCAACGAGGTCAGCTAAACCAGACTAAACCTTCCTCTCCTACTTGCCCAATGAGGTCAGCTAAACCAGACTAAACCTTCCTCTCCTACCTGCCCAACGAGGTCAGCTAAACCAGACTAAACCTTCCTCTCATACTTGCCCAATGAGGTCTAGCTAAACCAGACCAAGCCTTCCTCTCCCTACCTGCCCAAGCGGAGGTCAGCTAAACCAGACTAAACCTTCCCTCTCCTACCTGCCCAATGCAGGTCCCAGCTAAACCAGACTAAACCTTCCTCTCCTACTTGCCCAATGAGGTCAGCTAAACCAGACTAAACCTTCCTCTCCTACCTGCCCAATGAGGTCAGCTAAACCAGACTAAAACCAGACCAAGAAAGCCTTCTTCTCTCCTACCTGCCCAATGAGGTCAGCTAAACCAGACTAAACCAGACTAAACCTTCCTCTCCTACTTGCCCAATGAGGTCAGCTAAACCAGACTAAACCAGACTAAGCCTTCCTCTCCTACCTGCCCAACGAGGTCAGCTAAACCAGACTAAACCTTCCTCTCATACTTGCCCAATGAGGTCAGCTAAACCAGGCTAAACCTTCCTCTCCTACTTCTGCCCAGCGAGGGTCAGCTAAACCAGACTAAACCCTTCCTCTCCCTACCTGCCCTACGCAGGTCAGCTAAAGCAGACTAAACCTTCCTCTCCTACTCTCTGCCCAATGAGGTCAGCTAAACCAGAGCTAAACCTTCCTCTCCTACTTGCACTAAATGAGGTCAGCTAAACCAGACTAAGCCTTCCTCTCCTACTTTGCCAAACGAGGTCAGCTAAACCAGACTAAGCTCTCTCCTCCTCTCCTACCTGCCCAACGAGGTCAGCTAAACCAGACTAAACCTTCCTCTCCTACCTGCCCAACGAGGTCAGCTAAACCAGGCTAAACCTTCCTTTTCTTTTTAGACTGGATAAAGCACTGGAATAAATAAAGAAGAAAATCGGACTCCTTTTTAACAACGTGGTCAATTACGATTCAAGAGTTTCCGAGGTTTGACGAGGTTCATTCCCTTTGCTTTGGTCTTCCCTTTCATCTCCAACGAGGAGGCGAAAGCAACCCGGTCATTCCCTTTGCTTTGGTCTTTCCTTCATCTAACGGGAGGCGAGCAGCCGGCAGTCTCACTGTGCGCTGTGTTTTTTTTGTGGTTTAGTGCGATTAGTTAGTTTATGTTTAGTAATTTTGTTTTCTGGTGATATATGTTTTTTTTCGGAAAAGTAACAATCTATTAACAATAACCACCGAGGAGGTTCAGGAAAAAAAAAAAGATGCTCCAGTTCAAATTAGTTATTAATTAAAACTATAGCGTCTTTTTCATGCAAACGGTTGAAGACTCTCAAACTGTGGCAGGCAGAGGATTGATATGAAACCGGTAATCTATCCCGTATATCTATGATGTGTACAGGAGGCCTGCAGATTTCCCGTTTTTTCAAAATCTAGATCAAGCTTAAAGGGCAGACAGAACACTAAGAGTTAAAGCCGGAAGATGAAACCCCTTATTATAGCTGAAGACACACATTTACATTCCATCACGTTATTTTTGTGTTTGTTATCATGTTCAATAAGTCGATACTACCATATTACTTCAGTTATGGACTGAAATTATTAATAAGAGAGATGAGTTCTTAGTGTGTTCCTTGTTAATTCTAATTCCCATTCTAATTTTCCTCTCTTGCTGAGAATGGATTATGCCATTATATGTGATAATTCCTGGATCTCTTGCAATTCCCCTATTGTGATTGACATCTGTAAAAGAGGTTTATCTGGCATCAAACCTGTTAGCCAGAAAAGCTCCACTCGGCACTGGATGGAATAGGTACTGGTGAGGGAGAATTATGGTGTTAGATCAATGAGGACTTTTATTCTTGAAACTATATTTAATATTTATTTTTTTTTTTTATTTTTTTTTATTGTTTTGTTTTTTTGTTATGTTAAATTTGTGTTTCTTTTAAAAATGTGTGGACTTGGAGAAACGAGCCATAATAACACGTAAGAAAACGAGGGATATTAGAGAGACTATTTTCTAGATCTGATCGGCTCAATCTGCGCGAGGTTGCAAAAAACCCCAAAAAAACAGTGCAACATGTGGTGATCTAACTTATGTGAGCTAATGATGTGTGTGGACACACCGAGCCTTACGAGACAAGTCTTGTTTTGTTTGGATGCTCCGAGATGGACTGTGAAGGATTTTGGAAGCGTAAACACAGCGGGTGATGGGTTTTGTGGGAGTAAACACAGCGGGCGTGGGCCTCCTGGCAGGAATTATAATTTATTGATGCTTTCTTCTAAATTAATGTGCGAGAATGAAATACTGACTTTTTTCAGGTTTACCACCCCTTGCACCCAGAGACTTTATTCAAGCTCTCTTCTAAATTACTGTGCCAGAATAAAATCCCCCTGTGCCAGGTGTACCCCCCGTGAGTGATGCTCGTTTTCCCTCCAGATTTACAGGCTTTTCCCCTTGCTCAGGTAACAATTTAACAAAGGTTTTTTTAAAGGTAAATTCTTAATTAAAAATGCTCAAATTTAAGATGAATAAACCCCTCCCAAACATTCCCTTTACAAATATATGGCATTTTTTAGTGGTAGAAGTATGTGGCGATGGGGATTAACATCTTGAACCTGAGGTTGTCTCTGTCTAGTTCTTTACTGCACATTCGATACCAGACTAAAATACCTCGATACCGATACTGAATCGATACCATGGGAAAAAAACAAAAACAGTAAAAGTAATTGAAAAATATGACAGAACTTACAATTTTATAAATTAATAATAATAAAAAAATTAAAACTCTTTTCCTGCCCTGCTTTTTGACCATTCCTTCCCCTATAATAATAATTACACGCCCTTACAAAGATGTTTGCAACATTGACATTATTATCAATTATGTTAACATTTGCTAACCTTTCACAATTCTGAACAGGTTTGGGATGACCAAAATCTTATTTCATGAAACGAGTTAGGCCTATTTAATAGCCTATTTTTTAAATGTAATTTTATAATTACAATATAGATATTTAATTTAATTGTATCTTTGCTATTAAAAATAAGCAAAAAAGCAAATTACATACAATATGACAAATACTATGAGACAAATAAAATAAACAACAAAAATTCTTTTTTGAATACTGTTAAGTGTACTGTAGCTGAAAAATAAAGTATTCACTCTATAAATGAACTATAGACTGATTCTTAATAAATAGATCAAATTTATGCAGTCAAGCATTGGGTGATTGTCTATTTTCTGTTGTTGTTTCATTAACATTAATCACAGAATATTAGGCTGCTTGTTCGGGGCCCTTTTAGGACTTAAAGGTTACCAAATGCTTTTTTTTTTCATTCACTCAAAGACATACCACCACTGTGTTTTGCGCGGAATACCTAGCCAGGATCATTATATTTTTTACCAAAAGATTTTGATTATTCAACTCTAATAATGCGCCGAAAAGAGAACTGATAATAGCGGAACGTGCTGTGTGAAAGTGTGAAAGACATGCGCGCTTGCATCGAATCGACCGGGCAAGCGCCAAGCTTACGTCACGCTACTTTATTTTTCTCAATGCGATGTTTCGGCTGTGAGTATATATTTTACTGTTCTTGCTTCCGCTCGCTTGTTCCGTCGTTTAGAGTGGAAGCAGAGCTCTGCACACACACACCCTGACTCCGGCTGTCACACATCAACGCAAAATGAAGAAACACGACTCTTATTATAGAGTGATGTCACTCTTAAAGTACCGGTACTAATAAAATGTAGTATCGTACCGATGTGAATAGCTGGGTATCGCGATACCTTTCTAGTACCGGTATATCGTGCAACACTAGCACATTGTGATTATTAATTTTGTTCATGATACCGCTGGAATAAAAAAATCCTGTTTATTTTTAACATTCTTACTGTAGTCCGGTTGTGCAGAGCCTAGATTCACAAATACAGGCCTTCGCCACACGGTAACAGGCCTAACCCTTGAGACTACACCCTGGATGGGACACCAGTCCATCACAGGGCAACACACACACACACACACACACACACACACACACACACGGCAATTTAGAGTAACCAATCAACCTGAACAGCATGTCTTTGGACAATGAACATTGTTACAGCCAATCACAGGTATGCTTATTTGCATATTATTGAAATGTGTTAAATACAGTAGGGAATGCTGACTACTAGCTGTTTATAAAACATCTGGAGGTTCCAGTCCAAATCTAGAGGTTGTTTCTGCCTTAGACAGATGAGGTTGTGTGATCTGGCAACACTGCTGTGCCGACTAGACACTGAGTCACAGCCCTCGGGTCTGACAGTAATGCTGCTCCCTAACAGATCATCACTGGCATCGAAGAACAAGTGCACGGCTACATCTGATCATACACGACCGGGATAAATGCGGGATATATGCGGGATAAATGAAGGATATATGCGGGATATATTCGGGATAAATCTGAGGATATATCTTGGGATATATCACCTTGGGATATATCACCGGGATAAATCACGGGATAATCACGGGATATATGCGGGATATCACCGGGATATATCTTGCGGGATAAGTGGGATATGCGGGATATATGCGGGATAAATGCGGGATAAATGCGGGATATATGCGGGATAAATGCGGGATATATTCGGGATAAATGCGGGATATATGCGGGATAAATGCGGGGTGGGTTAGGTGTGGGTTAGGTGCGGGATATATGCGGGATATATGCCGTGATGTCCGAGACAGATTGAAACCGCGGACAGGTATTTAACACAGTCAGCACCAGTGTACGGTTCCCATTCATACCAACATTTAGACAGTTTCAGTGAAATGATCAAAGTTATGGTGACCATCACCTTCTCAGACAATGGTGGATCTCGAACTCTCTCTATATTATTAAAGCCTACACCTGATTACTCTAGAACTGAGCAGCTAATGCTATTCAGGCTATTTACATCTTAACTTGTGTAATCTTTCAAGAGGGCGTCTAAAACTATTAAACATAAGAGGTTAGTTACAATGTCCATGTTCGGCATGCAGTGATTAAACACAGTCGATGTCGCTTTCAAATAACACAAGTAATCATTTTTCAAAGCACTTTAAATGATATACTGCGACACAGCCCATGATCATGACTCAGCTGTGCAGCACTGCGATGTAAACAGTGTGTGTGTCCCCAGACAAGTGTGAGGTACAGCTCGCCTCATTAGATCTGCTGAAGGACGTCTCTCGCCCCGTTATAGAGTTGCCTGTGCTCGTGTTTTGGGCTTTTCGCTTGAGTTATAATACCCCGCAAGAACGGGTCCAGCAATATTGCGAAAGTAAGGGGTGAGTGACTCGACAACCGTTTAAAATAGTAGAAACGTGTAAGATAAACACAAATGATTATTATCATCACACTCACACACACACACACACACACACCCACACACACACACACACACACACACACACACACACACACACACACACAGCTGTTATTGAACAGGTACCTGTGAGTGCTGAGAGCACGAGTAACCCGCGCCTGTAGCTCTCCTCAGCCATGATGTGCTGGAGCAGCTGGAGATGATAATCTAAGATACTTCACTTAGAGAGATAGAGATACTAAGAGTTGAGGGCGCGTTCACGTTCAAATAACGTGAGTCTGCGCGCACACTGTCCGAGCAACGCAGACTGCCCGCCGCTGCAGATCCTAAAGGGTTCTTCTTCTTCTTCTTCTTCTTCTTCTTCTTCTTCAGGTTTTATTGGCGGTTGACAAACAACAAAATGGTGTATTACCGCCACCGACTGGTATGGAGTGTGGATCAAAATGACATTTTATATCCTCTCATACAATTTATTAATTCTAAGATACTGCAAAATAAAACTATAACATTCATTTCCAGAATTATTTTGTAAAATATCCCCTAATATAAATTGCATTTTTATTTTTCCTAGTTTTCCTATTAATATCCTTCTTTCAGGCTCGTATTTCTGACAGCATATCATCACATGTTCCACAGTTTCTTCTTGCCCACAAAATTCACACCTTCCCGTATCATGTTTACCCATTTTATAAAGTGTACCGTTTAGTCTTGTATGTCCAAATCTCATCCTTGATATTACTATCTCATCTCCTGTTTTTTCCTGCACTTCTCATCTCTCCCACTTTCCTTCAGTAAAACCATCGACCTTTCTTCTCCATATCCCATTGTTTTTGCCACCTTTCCTTCAATCTTTCTTTAATAATACTCTTGATTTCATTCTTACTTATACTAACACTTAAGTTAATTTCATTATTTTTAATGGTTTCTTTTGCTGCCTTATCTGCCATTTCATTTCCTTGGATACCAATATGTGCAGGTACCCATAAAAATATCACTGTAAGTTTAAAGGTCTTATCTCCTCTATCCACTGTATTGCTAATAATATTGCAATCATTTCCCCTGTATAAACCGATAACCCATCACTAATGCTTTTCCTTATTGCTAACTGAAACTCTGGGACAGTAAAAGCGACTCCTATCCTATTGTCTATATTCTTTGATGCGTCTGTATATATCTGAATATAGCTGTGGTAATCATTAATATATTTCTGTACATTACATTACATTCCTGATCCCTGTTTCTCTTTTCTAGCAATGTAAAATCTACTATAGCATCTGGGAGTAACCAAGGTTTTATTACTGGTAGCGGAATAGTTGGACTAACTATTAACTGATTAACTTTGAATTCTATTGCTTTCTGTATTACTGTCCATCCGAAACTTTTAGTTTTTCTCCTCTCTTTTTCCCAACAGGGCTTTAAAGTGTCTTGCGTAGGATGCTCTTGACTATGGCCTTGTAAATTAGCCCAATAACTTAGTGATAACTGTAACCTTCTCATTTCTAATGACATTTCCCCCATTTCTACCTGTAGTGCTATGATTGGTGTAGTTTTAATAGCTCCTGTACATAATCTCAATACCTGATGCTGAATACTGTCTAACTTACTAAGCGATGTATCTGCTGCTGATCCATACACCACACAACCATAATCAAATACAGATCTAATCAGCCCACTAAATATGGCTTTTAATACACCTCATTATATTTAACACTTTCTTACATTGTCCAATATTTTCTGGATATGCATCGCCCATGTAATTCTTTTGTCAAACCACAACCCTAAAAACGTAAAACTTTTCACTCTTTCCAGTTCTTGATTATATAATTTTAGATTTATCTCACTTCCAACTTTTTTCCTTGTAAAAAACATTATCTTTGTCTTGTCTACTGAAAATTTAAAACCCCACCTTATGACCAGTATTCTTCAAATACTTTAATAGCCTCCTGTACTTTTTTAACAATAAAATCAATGTTCCTTCCCCAATCAGCAAAAAGCGAGAACCCCAACCCATTCTCCAGATCCTCAAACACATCATTTATCATTATCGAAAATAATAAAGGACTAACTATACTTCCTTGTGGAGTTCCATTTTCTATCATACATTTCTCTGAATAACTGTTTCCTATTCTAACTTTTATAGGCCTTTATCTCATCACAATAGAACGCCGGAAGTAACCGTCAAAAATAGCTGAAGCAGTGTACTGCGTCTTCCGGTTATTGCGTTCGACCGGTATGAAATATGACCAGTAAGAGAAAAACACTGTTAATGAGAAGACGAGCACTGGACTGCGTCAGGTTATTTTGGAAATACATTTATTTATTATTCAGAATGCACATTTGAAAGGAAAATATAGGAGTACGTTAACATTTCAGCTAGTTGAATGTATAAACATCCGCAGTGTCGCGTCTAGGACAACTCGAGGTATCGCACACCAGGCGCACATTTTCTCAGTTTGGCCAGCAATTATGTTTAAGCACATTATGGAATTAAGATAATGTCGTTAGGCTATTATGTTCTGATTAAACCTGAATCCGATTCATTATTATTATTGAAAGTCTGATAACATCAGCAATTTTCAAATGACACACGTGTACTTAGTCCATTAACTAATTGTTTAAATTGTAAATTAAATATAGGCTATAAATGTAATATGAGTGTCTGATTTTTTTTTGTGTGTATAATGTTGTTAATTATTAATTTTCACTGAAATTATTATTTTTTAAATAATAAATGTGCTATGTCATGTTTTAATGCAATAAAATGTAAACCAAACAAATCTGAATCATTCGCTGTAATTAACATTCAGTTACAGTTGAACAAATCTTATATAGGCCACATGAAAATAAATCTAAATAAATAAATATAGGCCTACACTATAGGTTTTAAATTCTACAGCACATATTCACCAACAACAACAAAACAAGAAATATTTTAGTAAAATATATTGATATTATAGTGTTAATGTATATTTTAGTCAATTATTGCGCTCCTACTCTATTGCACTCCGTCTGTTCGGCGCAAATGTGCGCGGTTGTTGGCTCGTCGACTTTTTAACATTTACAGATGGAGAATATGTCCGTGAAATGTAAGTTATGCACTGAGGAAATTATTGGATGTCATTTCAGCTTAAAGATTATTTGTTTCAACCGATCACTGTGTTATGGATGAGGAGATTCATGAGAAATTGCGCTGCGGATGAATCAGCATGATCAAAAACTTGCACATTCACAGATTTTAATAGGCTAATAACTAGTCAATAATGTGAATAAAGGGAGGAATTTGATTACACTATTTCAGATAGCCCGTCGGGCAGGCCGGTTATGCACTGGCGAGAGGTAATGCTGCGTTCCATGCAGGTTTTTGAGCACGTAAATCACGACTTCACTTCACGACTTTGTAGCCTTCCAGGCCAGTCACGCCAAACTACCGTGTACCGCCTGCAGAAACTTCTTGTTTTGTATGGTTTCGCGGGCTCAGACGTCAGAGCTCGTAACATTTATTTCACTGTTAGGATCATTAATTAAGTCAAATAAAAGTTTGTCTCCTAATAGACATGACATGTTTTAGCTGAAGGTCTTTACACCCCAGCGGAATGGACTTCTACTACCTACTCAGCTCTCTCTCCAGCAATTCATGTTTTTAAAACGGGGGTACATTTAATAAAATCACCTTTGTAAAAGGTGTAGCAAGGGGTGCTACTTGTACTAAATTCCCCTGCACTA